>NC_080163.1:125596474-125896474 GCF_950295315.1 Erinaceus europaeus | reverse complement strand
TGGGTCTCTGGAAAGGGAGTTCAATCACACTTCCTTTTAGAGAAAACTGAAAATCGCCCCTGCCCTGGTCTTACCACCCCTGAGAAACCACAAGTGGAGAAATAAGAGAGAACAGAAGGTAACGCTCGACACAGGATAACAAAAGTGGTCTGGGTTCTTTATATATATTTAATTCAATCTTCTGTTCACTGAATCAGTCAACAAGTATCTCACGTTCCAGAATCCATGAAGATAGGGATAAACAAGACAAGAATCAGGATCCTTATTCCATCGATATGTCATCTCAATACCCAAATACATAAGCAAATGATCAACTGGCATTCTGACAAACTCTAATGACTACTAGAGTCTGATAAATAATGTCAAAAGTGAAGAAGAATCGGTATGTAAAATTAAGAACACTGACACAATGACCAGCCAGAGATCAAGCACTCCATCTAAAGATTTTCAAATACTCTGGTTTCTCTTCAAGTAGTACAAAACTTTTGCTAAATACATACAAGACCAAACTCACAAACTATCACCACAGCAGAATGTAAACCAAAGCATCTAGACAATGAATTTCACTTTTGAATGCAGATATCTGACTCTAAGAAGATCAACCAATATTTAAAATCACCTTCCAACAGATGATGGTTGTAATACACCAGGAAATCATGAGAGAAGTTTGAAACTACTAGGAGAAACAAAGCAAAGCAATCTAATAGCACCCAAAATTTGAAAAATTGAGTTTTCAGTATGTAATTCTTTATTATTATTGAAAAGTGTGACTTTACAAACTAAGTTTTCATTAAATCAATTAAATCAGCACCTATTCTTTTTTTTAATAGCGTGCTATTTGAGGAAAGTTAACTTTTTACAGCTTTACTATCTAAAACACAAAAAATAATCTCTACAAATCACATATTTGCCACAAAGTCAAAAAACAGGTAAAATACATCAATTACAAATATAATAGTTGTAGTCCACTCAAAATGTAGTTTAATAATTAGAGCTTACAAGAAGCCATTTTACATACACACAAGAATAATATTTAATTAATATAATACCTTAACTATGAATGACACAGCTTTTCTTTTCTTCTTTCTTTTAAGGTCAGTCAATATGCTGGCTATTCCAGAATTCATTCTCATATCAACATTCTATATACACAACTTTACTGCTAGAAATAAATATATGCTAATGTATCATTAGCATTTTTCAATTGTTTTTAACATTAAATTTAGACAAAAATTAAATTCTTTAATATATTTTATGTAATGCAGACACAGGCGATAAGAATGTTGACATTGTTATAACCTCATAATGGAATTCAGCCCTCATAGTGATGAGTATACAAATAATCAGTCACGGGAAAACTACTTTACATCTTGTACAATTACCCACTATTACGTAAGTTATTGATACTGTTGTCCTGTTTACTGAACTCCAAGAAGAATTCTTGAGGTGCTGAGGCAGTTCCAAGGCCTATGCAAAAACTTCCCTTTAACAGATTCATCTGGAAACTATACCAAATATTAGGAGGTCAACTTCAGATGAATATCAAACAAGAAATCAGTGCCAGAAGATTCATAAGTTCCAAAATTCAAATGGAGAAATAATGATAATTCCTAATATGTCCACTTAACATCACTGAGATGCAACTTTTCACCCAAGCAAGGACATTGGTTCAAAGATGATTTAGTATCAGTGTGTGTGTGAACAAATTCCATTTTTTGGCCAATATCCTAATCAGTCATGTTGGTGATTCTCTGGAAGCTCATTCAAACATGTCATTTTATTTTTCTTCAACTTTAGCCTTCAGAAACTGCTCTGCCATCTTGAAATACATGGATGTGCTTGAATGACCTATTGGCCACAATTTGCCAAAGTCCTTCACCAAATTTCTATCCAACTTCATCTTTTCTACTAGTATAAGCTGAAGAAAGCAGCAGGCTGAAGAGGTAAATTTGCATCATCTTTTCAAAGAATAGTTAAGATGTCTATTGACCTACTGGACAACCTATCGGTCTACAGAACCATCTGAAAGACTGGTCACACAAAAGATTGACAGAAGATTGAGAAGACTGAAAGTACCCCCAGCCTGTTCACCATTCTTCCTGTCTCGTGTCAATTAGCAAATTCACCTTCTAAAAGAGCTTCAGTTGTCCAAAGAAAGGGGTGTGTGAGGGAGGGGAGATTGGTTACCAACAGGAAAAAACTCGATGAAGGTAAATCTTTCTTATGGTTTCTTACTCAGAGGTTTAATTCCTCCCCTATGGGGTGCTTCTCAACTCAAGTTAGCCAAAATCCTTGAAAGCCAGAACTAGAATTAACCAATTTATATTCAGGAGAATGTAGGTCCAGGCTGACCCTGACATTAGCTTTCATGGTAAGCCAGCAGCCTAATTTAAGCTTCTTAGCTTCTTTATCCTGAGCCTTCTCCTGGGGCCAACACTTCTTTGGAGCATTCCCTCCAAGGAAGTGAGTGTGGGGTGGAAGGGGGCGGAGGGGGAGATATTATTTTGTCCACTTGTTGGAATTCCAAAAGCAGAAAGGGTTGTCTTCAAAACCATTAAAAATCTAGTTCCCAGAACTGATGGCTATTTATTTCTCCACTGTTTTCAAAGATGCCAAACTAATGTCTTCCATGACCACTTTTGAGACGTTTTCCAAGTATCCAGTGCTGGCCACTACTACCTGTGTGGGCTGGAAGTAGGTATTCACTGAAGATGGCCACGTTATGTTGGGAACAGGGCTCACAGCCCCAGTCCCCAGGCTGTAGTCCCCAAGCAACATGTTCCCACCCACCTCCTCTGCCTTCCATGTTCTCGTCCTTCTACAGAGGCCTCTGCAGCGCCCCCTTTCGCCCTCCGTGAGCACGACACCCGCAAGCACAGCCCCCACTGCCCAGCCTGGAGGTCTCCGGAGCTCTCGGCTGGGGGCAGCAGGTGGGGGGAGGAGTATGGTGGCGCCGGGGCCTGGGGAGCGCATTGGCGGGGGGTCTCCAGGACCCCTACGCGGGCGACCCCCAGGCAGTCTCCAGTCCCCCCAAACCCTTCCCCCCCAGACCCCACCTTTCCCGGCTTGGGCTGAGCTCCCGTGGCCCGCCCCCTCCCCTCCTGAGCCCCAGCCCCAGCCCGGGCCGCGCACCCCGCGCCCCGCACCCCCGCCGGCCGCCGCGCGGGCCCCCCGCGTTCTCCGCACGTCCGGCGCCGACTTTTACCTGTACTTTCTGCACTCGAGGCGGCTCGTCGGGCTAGAAACACCTCCCCGGGACCGCTACCTCCCCCGCCCTGGCTCCGCCCGGCTTCCTCCTTCCCCTCCAAGGCCGCAAAGTAGACGGAGTAAGAGTGTGTGAGGCAGAGAAAGAGAAAGAGGGAGCGGGCGCGGGCGCCGCGGGAGGGCGGGCGGGCAGGCGGGAGGGAGGCGCGCCCGGCCCCCGCCACCCTCCGGCCGCCGCCGCCGCGGGCTCGGCAACTCCGGCCCCGGCCCCGGTCCGCGCCCCGCGCCCCGCGCCCTGCCGCCTGCCTGCGGGCTGGAGCCGGCCCGCACCCCCGCGCCCCCGCGTCCCCGCGCCCCCGTACCTCGTAAAGGTCCCCAGAAGCCATGCCAGGCTGCGGAACTTGGCTCGCCGGGTGTGCGCGTCTGCTCGCTCGCGCCCTCCGTGCGTGTGCGCGCGGGGGCCAGGGTGCGCGTGTGTGTGTGTGTGTATGTGTGTGTGTGTGTGTGTGTGTGTGTGTGTGTGTGTGTATGTGTGCGCGCGCGCGCGCGTGTGTGTGTGTGTGCGAGTGTGTGTGGTGTGTTGAGTAAACTGTGTTTTTGCAGAATGACAGGCTTGGGGGCTGCCTATGCGCAGAATCAGAGCGGGCGGCGGCGGGGCTGGCGTAACCGGCAGCAGCAGCGGCGGCGGCGGCAGCAGCACGAGAGCGGGCAGCAGCGACGGGCGCAGCGCGCCCTGGAGGCACCGGCGCGGCCCGAGCGCCGCGGCCCCCGCGACCCGGCGACCTGGCGGAGGTGGCTGCAGTGGGCTCCGGCTCGCCCTGGCGCCGCCTGCAGGAAGCCGCCCCGCGCCCGCCGCCCGCCCGGACGCTGCTGCCACTGGGCGAGTCCCCGCCCCCCGGGAGCCCGGCCCGGCCCCCGGGGCGGAGGGGGGGCGGGAGCAGCTCCCCGACCGCGCCCGGGGTTGTGGCAGGGGGGACCGGTCCCCGAACCCAGAGCGCCCCGGCCCGCCGCGCTGCCCCACCAACCCGCGAGGCAACTGGCAGGTCCCCCCCCCCCGAGGGTGGCAAGCCAGGTGCTCGGCCCGGGACTGCGAAGGGGCGGCCTGGGAGGCAGGTAGAGGGCAGAGGAAGAGGGAGGCAGCAGCAGGTCTAGGGGAGGGGATCCCAGCAGGACTCAGGCGCCCCCCACCTCCCCGAGGCCTCACTTCTCCTCCCCACCCTACCCCCCCAAACACACAGCCCCCAGAAAGGAGTGGGCGCCTCCCGCCCTGGAAGACCTAGCCCTGAGGGACTCACGGCCCCTCCCCTGCTGCATGTCCCTCCCTCCAGTCCTGGTTGACCAAGGTGGAGGCCACAGGAGAGATGGATGCAACAGTCCCCCTCCCCAGAGATGCCAGACCATCTGGACTGCACCCTGGAAAAGGCTGGAAAAGTCTGTGGAGTCATGCGTGGCCTGCCCTCCACAGCACCTGACCCCTCACTCATTCATTAAGTCGACTCAACTGCAGTGCTCTGGGACCCTCTCCATAAGAGACTTGAACCCAACTAGAGACAACAACCACAGGTACATGTAGGGTGAATCCTTCCCTTATAAAGGGTTCCTACTGGGGGCTGGCTAGGCTCTTGAGCTAGAGGGACTGAAGCAGCTCTCTTAAATCCTCAAAAGCCATCTCTTCCTACTGATATGGTAGACAAGTGGACACTTCTCTGCCGCCGGAGGGTCCCTCTGTAAAAGCTATTTCCAGCACCTGGGAAGATAGACTGTTCTGAAATTGGAGGAAAGGTCTTGTAGACTGGGGAGACAGCATAGTGGTTATGCAGTAAGAAAGGTCTTTCCCATCCCAGCCCCTCAAATGCTCAGTTTGGTCACTTTCTCCAGACTGATGTGGACAATAACCACATTCTCCCTTGGCTACTATTTATTATTTGTGAGGTATCACTTTACCCATCTCAGTGTTAACGTTCCTCATCTCTGAATTGCAGAAGGTGATAATCACATAAGGTACTGTGAGAATTACAAAGGGGATCTCTACACACGATGTGGCCTATCCCAGCAGAATTCAGTAAAGGTTATTTATGTCTGAATATGGACTGGAAACTACCCTTCCCAAGAACCTCATTATGCAAAGGGGAATATCTAACAAAATGTGAGAGGTTAAGTCCAGAGATTGTAAAAGTGACCAAATTTTTCAATTTAAAAATTGTCTCCAGAATCAGGACTAAAAAATAATTGTGCCTGACTTTTTTTAAGTCACATCAATTTGTATATGCTGTTCCTTTTAGATGGAATTACCTTACAATTGAATTCATATGGAAAATACTTCCTCTTCATCCAGGAATTATTTGTATCACAAGCATTTAACACTATTTCTGATAAAGAATTTATACACATCAGACCATACATCCAGTACAACAGTTTTTTGGTTTTTTTTTAACCAATATAGTTAAAATTCCACAGTAAAGTGATGAGAAGGCAAAAAAAAAGTGAGGATGTGGAAATGATAAGTAAAGTATTTGGTTTAGAATCTTTCAGATTGTTATAGCAGTTGTCTTTCTTTTCGTAAAATACTGATATTTTCCCAATGACCATGGCTTAAATAACATTAATAACAAGCAGTTCTCTATCTGTAGATCACAAAGAAAAAAATTAGTGGTCCTTAATTTGTAGTTGGGAATAAATGCACCACTATAGCATGAGGATATAATTTGGAAGTAGAAGACAAGGAAGAAAAAGGGTTGAAAATAATATGTTCAGCCAAATTTGAATATATAATCAGTACTTTTACAAAAACACCAAAAAATTGACTTGTGCTGGCCAAATACTCCCTGGGAATGTGAGCATAGTTTGGAAAACCCTAGTCTAGACAACAATTGTTTACAGAGTTCACAGAAGGGGGTATGTACTGTGGATTGGCATGTACAGGAAATATTTTATGGAGAACGTAGTCTTGAAATGTATCTGGGAGACTCGTAGAAATGGAGAAACGGTATTTTTATTTGAGGAAAGAAGTATAGGTGGTTATGAGCAGTTATACAGTGTGAGAAGACTATAAGATCAATTCATGTAGGTCATAGGACATCAAATAGTATATATGGGTCAGTTCACAGATAAGTTTGAGTATCAAGCTAAAAAGTTGGTGACAGCAATTTGGTAGTGGAAAACTGGTGAAGACTTCTGAGTCTGTCAAAAGTATATGCATTCAAAGGTGTGTTAGAAAAGAAATTCTAGAACAAATATGCAAAGGAGTTGAGGTTAGAGATAGGAAAACAAACTTCAGTGGTACATGGTGGTGGCAGCAGGAATGAAGAAGAAAAACTTGATTTACAAGATGCTCAAAAGAAAGAAGCCACTGCTCACAGTCTCATTATGTTTTCTTCACCTACTTCCAAAAAGCATTTGATCCAGGAGAATTGGAGGAAGGGTGAGAATTAAGGAAAGAAAGGATACAGAGATGAACAGAGTTTTAAATTGAGTTACTAAAATGCCCATCCATCATAACACTTTTATTTTGAGCTAACCCCCCAATCATTGCTGACTTCCCTAAAAGTCAGATGCTTCCCAAAGGTTCTTTACCTGCTGTGGGAAGGATATCCCAACCAATGGACACTGCTGCTCCAAGTTCTGCAGATACTACAGAGCCAGTGTTGCTTCTACAGAACAGAAGATGCCAACTATCTTCCAAAAATTGGAATAGACTCTTTATATTAGTTGTTTAACTTGAGTATGAGTAATAGAAAAGTCAAAATAAAGAGAATTCATTGATTCAAATTGTAAGAGTATGGAACTGTTCTTATGATTGCCGAAATGAAAGTCTCAAAGGATCTAAGATGGCCTCTGTCCCTCTCTACCTCCTTCCTCATGGAAACCTTCCATTTGAAGAGTGGAATGCAGTTAAGAATAAGATACCTGGCAGTTCACCATCTTCACAGCTTAGAAATGGTTTGTGGTGCTTCTAAATCCTAAGAGGACTCTACTTAGCTGATGTGGATCATGTACTTTTTTTTTCCCATTACTATCATAAAAAATACTATATAATTGGCTAGTTTAGGTCACATGCCCATTTAAAGGAAATGAAGAATATAATTATTGGCAGTTTTGCCAGAATTAGCTGATTGGAATTGAGAAGCAGAAGTCCAAAGGAATGGGAAAACATTGATGTCCACTATGTGCTAGAAGAAGCCTGGGGCAGAAAAGAACTTAGAAACAAGGGCAGAAAAAAATTTTTTTTAATTTAAAAAAAAAGAAAGAGGAGATCCAAAAGGCTAACAAACATATGAAAAACTGCTCTAGGTCACTGATTGTCAGAGAAATGCAAATTAAGACAACACTAAGATACCACCTCACTCCTGTAAGAATGGCATACATCAAAAAGGACAGCAGCAACAAATGCTGGAGAGGATGTGGGGACAGAGGAACCCTTTTACATTGCTGGTGGGAATGTAAATTGGTCCAGCCTCTGTGGAGAGCAGTCTGGAAAACTCTCAGAAGGCTAGACATAGACCTTCCATATGATCCAGTAATTCCTCTCCTGGGGTTATACCCCAAGGACTCCATAACACCCAACCAAAAAGAGGTGTGTACTCCTATGTTCATAGCAGCACAATTCATAATAGCTAAAACCTGGAAGCAACCCAAGTGCCCAACAACAGATGAGTGGCTAAGAAAGCTGTGGTATATATACACAATGGAATACTATGCAGCTATCAAGAACAATGAACTCAGCTTCTCTGACCCATCTTGGACAGAGCTAGAAGGAATTATGTTAAGTGAACTAAGTCAGAAAGATAAAGATGAGTATGGGATGATCCCACTCATCAACAGAAGTTGATTAAGAAGATCTGAAAGGGAAACTAAAAGTAGGACCTGATCAAATTGTAAGTAGGGCACCAAAGTAAAAACCCAGTGGTGAGGGGTAGACATGCAGCTTCCTGGGCCAGTGGGGGGTGGGAGTGGCCGGGAGGGATGGGTCACAGTCCTTTGGTGGTGGGAATGGTGTTTATGTACACTCCTAGCAAAATGTAGACATATAAATCCGTAGTTAATTAATATGAGAGGGGGAAAATCAATTGTATGTCTCAAAGTTTCTCAAAACACAAACTGAATCCTTTTAATATATAGGCTGTGTATTTGGTATGCGGACTCTCTCAAAAGCCTAGACCAAGTAGATTAGAAGCATCCAATAGCACAGCTATATACAAGATACTGGATACTGTACAGCAAACCATAACAAAAGGACTTTTCAAAGTTAATCCAATTAACAAATAATGTGATGATAACATTAACTATCGATTGTCTTTTTGAACCCTAAGACAGCAGGAACCTCACATCTCCACTATAGAGCCCCTACTTCCCCCAGTCCTGGAACCCTTGGATAGGGCCCACATTCCCGTATGCATCTCCCAATCCAAACCAAATAATATTGCATCCGCCGATCACAACCTAACCAACGCAGCAATTGCCACCTCAACATGCTTCACCTCAGACTGTGTCCAGAGACTTCACGTGTGGAATGACAACCCTTCAGCTTCATTACTCGGGTGAGACCTTTCCTTTTATAGTACACTCTAATTTCATCTCAGGTAGTTCACTTTCTAACAAAGTCCCATAACCTAGATATACACCAGTTTCTGTGAGAGAGAGCTTATGTTCACACGTATCCATAAACTACTGCAAAATATATACCTGAAAGCAGTAGTACACTAGAGTTTGCAGTGAGTACCTCCCTAACACTTCCTCTCCACTATTCCAAGCTTGGGATCCATGATTGCTCAACAAATTGTTTGGCTTCGTATGTTAACTCTCTTTTCAATCACCAGGTTCCAGATGCCACCAGGATGCTGGCCAGGCTTCCCTGGATTGAAGACCCCACCGATGTGTCCTGGAGCTCAGCTTCCCCAGAGACACACCCTACTAGGGAAAGAGAGAGGCAGACTGGGAGTATGGACCGACCAGTCAACGCCCATGTTCAGCGGGGAAGCAATTATAGAAGCCAGACCTTCTACCTTCTGCAACCCTCAACGACCCTGGGTCCATGCTCCCAGAGGGCTAGAGAATGGGAAAGCTATCATGGGAGGGGGTGGGTTATGGAGATTGGGTGGTGGGAATTGTGTGGAGTTGTACCCCTCCTACCTTATGTTTTTGTTCATCCTTTCTTAAATAAAAAATAAAAAAAAAGAAAGAAACATGGGCAGAGGCTACCTAGAATATGGTCTTGAAATAGAACAAGAATTTCCAGTTTACTATCCAAGGAAAAATCATATTCATTTCACTTATGGTGACATTAGAATACAGTAAATCTTCTTTTTGGTATTACTAAAGAGACGACCTTGGCCTTCTATATTATGTGGCAGGTGAACATATGGATACTTATGTCTTTGCCTAGATTCCAGTTTTTACATCGTCACTACTAGCTATGAGCTATAAGACTCATTATTTAGCTTCTTTGTCCTGCCATTCCCAAAAGCATTTTGTAGTTATTGCTATACAATAACTTACACCCCCAAAAGAATTAATCACTTAAGATATTGAGATTTCTTATCTCTCAAGTCTGTGGGTTAGGAATTTGGCAACAAACAGAACAGATACGTGGTACTACTATGCAATTTTTTATAGAGTTGCAATCGAAATACTGGCTATGACTGCTACTATCTAAAGGCAGGGAGTGGAGAATCCACCTCCAAGATGTTGTCCACATATGGCTATCGTCATGAGGCCTCAGTTCCTAGCCATGTGAACTGCTCCAGAGGGTTACTCAAGTGTCCTCATGTCATTCTCATATAGTTCCCCAAATTCAGCTGACTAGCACTAACTATCAAAGTTTCAGCAATTCCAATCATAGAGCAACTAACAGATCCACTCTCTAAATTTGTACTAAGAAGACTATTTGATGGGAGTGGAGGAGTAGCACAGCAGGTTAAGCACACGTGGTGCAAAGCACAAGGACCAGCTCAAGGATCCCAGTTCCAGCCTCCAGCTCCCCACCTTCAGGGGAGTTGCTTCACAGGCTGTGGAGCGTCCGCAGGCATCTACCTTTCTTTCCTAGTCTCTGTCTTCCCCTCCTCTCTCCATTTCTCTCTGTCCGAACAGTGACAACATCAGTAACAACAACAATAATAACTATAGCAACAATAAAAAAAAAGGGCAATGAAAGGGAAAATAAATAAATAAAATTAAAAGAATACTATTTGATATAGCGATGCTACCTAGCATGTAAGACTGAATGAGTGCAACTGTCATGTGCTCTACACCCTCCATATTAAATATAAGAAAAGATTGGGTGATCCAAAAGAAAACAAGGAAGAAGTCTACCTTTGATCATCAAATGTATAAAGCCAAATACTACCATTTCCACTATATTCCAAGAACTGAGCCACTAAGCCTAGTTCCCATTTAAGAACTGACTTTGCCTCTGCCTTCTGTAGAGCAGACTAAGACAGAATTATGGAAATATTTTAACCCACCACACCACATCTGTAAACAGAGTTGATAAGAGCTGTGTAGAGATCATCTATAAAAAATACCTGCCACAAAGAAATACATATCAATTAAAAGAAAATTATTTTCCATATGACAAATTTTATTAGAATCATCAAACAGGTAAATACAAAAAAAAATTGAGGTTATTTAGACCCCCTAAAAACTTGGAACTATTTCCTCCCTAACTCAAGGTCATACTCTGTAACCTAATACTGGCTTGGATATAACAAATGACATTCAAGGCCTTAACAACTGGGAGAAAGTCTAAGCTTATTAGACAAAAAAAGTGACTACAAAAACTAGAAAAGGGCAAGAGACTGTGGTTACTTAATGATGACCATTTTAGCCAATTCCAGGCTACCTGGGGCCCTAGTCAGAAAATCCTTGGATTCCCCTAGAGCTACTAAGAGCCTAGACCTCTAATAGATCTCTCTCTAAGTTGACTATTTTTTTTTGCCTCCAGGGTCATTGCTAGGGCTCAGTGCCTGCACTACGAATCCACTGCTCCTGGAGGCCATGTACAAAAATCAGTGGCATTTCTTTATGCAAACACTAAATCTGAAGAAGATATCCAGAAATCACTCTCATTTACTATTGCAGCAAAATCAATAAAATACCTAGGAATAAAGCTGACCAAAGAAGTGAAAGACTTGTATACTGAAATCTATGAGTATACTGTACACTGAAATCTATAATCTCCCCAGAGCCATATACAAATTTAATGCGATACCCATCAAAGATCCACCAAGCTTCTTTAAGAAAATAGAGCAAAAACTACAGTCATTTATCTGGAACCCCAAAACAACCAGAATTTCTAAAAACAAGCTTGAGAAAAAGAAACAGAAATGGAGGTATCACACTCCCAGATCTCAAACTATATTATAAGGCCATCATCATCAAAACAGCCTGGTACTGAAACAAAAATAGGCATACAGAGCAGTGGAACAGAATTGAAAGCCCAGAACTAAACCCCCACAAGTATGGACAATCTAATCTTTGATAAGGGGCCCAAAGTATTAAATGGAGGAAAGAGGCTCTCTTCAATAAATGGTGCTGGGAAAACTAGGTTGAAACATGTAGAAGAATGAAACTGAACCACCTTATATCACTATAAACAAAAATCAACTCCAAATGGATCAGGGACATGGATGTTAGACCGGAAACTATCAAATACTTAGAGGAAAACATTGGTGAAACACTTTCCCACCTAAACCTCAAGGACATCTTTGATGAATCAAACCCAATTGCAAGGAAGACTAAAGCAGAAACAAACCAATGGGACTACATCAAATTGAAAAGCTTCTGCACAGCCAAAGAAACCATCACACAAACAAAGAGACCACTCACAGAATGGGAAAAGATCTTCATATGCCATACATCAGACAAGAGACTAATAACCAAAATATACAAAGAGTTCAGCAAACTAAGCAACAAAAAAGCAAATGACCCCATGCAAAAATGGGCAGACAATATGAACAGAACATTCACTACAGAAGAGATCCAAAAGACTAACAAACAAATGAAAAATTGCTCCAAGTCAACGATTGTCAGAGAAATGCAAATAAAGATAACATTGAGATACCACCTCACCACCATGAGAATAGCATACATCAAAAAGAACAGCAGCAACAAATGCTGGAGAGGCTGTGAGGACAGAGGAACCCTTGTAGACACTGAAGAACCAGTGTAGACACTGCTGTTGGGAATGTAAATTGGTCCAATCTCTGTGGAAAGCAGTCTGGAGAACTCTCACAAGGCTAGACATGGACCTTCCATATGACCCAGTAATTCCTCTCTTGGGGATATACCCCAAGAACTCCATAACAACCAACCAAAAGGATATTTGTACACCTATGTGCAATATACTCTATGCTACACCTGAGGAAGATGGGTCCTGATATTGGGGCAGCTTGGAAGGTTCCTACTTATGACCACAGAATGTGAGCTCAGATCTACGGAGATGCAGAGGTCACATAGGCTCCTAAGCTAAATATGGGCCCCAGATCACATCAAATCGATGGGGTTTACAGTCAACAATATTTATACACCTTTCCCATATTTGGGAGCTACTCTCTTCCCTGATCCAGCTTTCTTGTCCTTCTGCCAGCCATGACATCATGTCCCCAGGCAATAATTAGGATCCACCTGCATATCAGATTTCAGACTCAGGCAAAAAAAAAAAAAAAAAAAAAAACACACTAGTATACCCACAGGCCTTATGCCTACTAGCTATCTAAAAAATGGAGGGGCCCCCAACTCTTCATCTGCACTATTTCAAATTTTAGGTCCATGATTGGTCAGCAATTTGTTTGGCTTTGTATGTTAACTCCCTTTTCAACCACCAGATTCCAGATGCTAGCATGATGCCTACCAGACTTCCCTGGACAGACAACCCCACCAATATGTCCTGGAACTCTGCTTTCCCAGAGCCCTTCCCCACTAGAGAAAGACAGGCTGGGAGTATGGATCGACCTGTCAACACCCATGTTCAGCGGAGAAGCAATCGCAGAAGCCAGATCTTCCACCTTCTGCATCCCACAATGACCTT
This sequence comes from Erinaceus europaeus, assembly GCF_950295315.1. Lineage (NCBI taxonomy): Eukaryota > Metazoa > Chordata > Mammalia > Eulipotyphla > Erinaceidae > Erinaceus > Erinaceus europaeus. Next base: position 125,883,246 of record NC_080163.1, on the reverse strand, counting down.
GGGTCCATACTCCCAGAGGGTTAAAGAATAGGAAAGCTCAAAAGGGAGGGGATGGAATATGGAGATGTGGTGGTAGGAACTGTGTGAAGTTGTACCCCTCTTCCTCTTACCCTATGTTTTAGTCAATGTTTCCTTTTTATAAATAAAAAATTAAATTAAAAAAGAAATGCTAATAAAGACAGCAATGAGATACCAAAAAAAAAATTTTTTTAGTGATACAGACAAAAGAAGAAAACAACAAAAATTTAAGTCAAAGGGAAATGGTTGGCTTACGATCTATAGGAAGCCATATGTGATATGAGAAAAGTTGAACATTTTTAGTTTAAACATCTGAGAGAAAGGAAGTACCATTATCTGAGAGAGATGAAGACTGGGAAGAAGTATAGTTGGTAGACGATATTGACTGAGTAAGGGAAAGTCAGTAGTTCAGTTCTGAGGCATACTAATTTTAAAAAGATTAGAAATCTAAGTGGAGACACAGAGATATTTGATATGTGAGTCAAGAACTCAGGCTGGACTTAAGCCAGAAATGAGCAGCATGCTGAAAAACAAAAATATTAGCTATGCCTGTTGATGGAGTAGATGCACATCTGGAAGGAAAGGGGGCCACGAATCAAACCTCAGTGAAGGTTAGCATTTTGAGGTCAAAGGATAGGCAAGGAACCAGGAAGGAGTCTGAAAAGAAGTGATTCAATAGGAGGGAATCAAAATAGTGTTGCGTCCTAAATCCAAGTATGAAACAGGTCATTAAATGTCAATGGGAAGACTAGCAAGAAAAGGAATGATGATGCCATTTGGCAAGACAGATTTTTAGTGACCCTGAGAGTAGCAGTTATAGTAGAGCTATACAGTTGAAATCTAGGCTGAAATAGTTAAAGTGGTGACAATGGTGATTCATTCAAGACCTTTTTCTGTAAAGAACAAAGTGGGTCAGTAGGTGGAGTGGAACACTGCACACAGGAAGAGCTCTAATATAGAAGATACGATGCCATGCTTACGCAATGATAATAATGCAATAAAGAGTAAGACATAACCATGGGGGCGGTGCCATGAGCAGTAGCGCATTGGGTTAACTGCGCATAGTACAAACACAGCAAGGATCCAGGTTGGAGCTCCTGGCTCCCCACCTGCAAGGGTTTCACTTCACAAGCAGTGGAGCAGGTTTGCAGGTATCTTCCTCTCTCCCTCTCTATCTCCCCTTCCTCTCTCAATTTCTCTCTGTCCTATCCAGCAATAACAGCAGTAAAAACAATGAGGAAAAAGATGGCCGCCAAGAGCAGTGGATTCTTGGTGCAGGCACTGAGCCCCAGCAATAACCCTAGTGGGGAAAAAGAAAAAAAAATTAGTAGAAAGAAAAAAATGAAGAACAAAGAGTATTGGGGATCAGGCAGTAGCGGCGCAGCAGGCTTAGCGCATATGGTGTAAAGCTTAAGGTTTAAGGATCCATGTTCGAGGCTCTGGCTCCCCACCTTCAGGGGGGTCACTTCACAAGTGGTGAAGCAGGTCTGCAGGTATCTGTCTTTCTCTCCCCCTCTCTGTCTCCCCTCCTCTCTCGATTTATCTCTGTCCTATCCAACAACAACAGCAATATCAACAATAATAATAATGGCAACAACAAGGGTAACAACAAAATGGAAAAGTGGTCTTTAGGAGAAGTGGATTCATAGTGCAGGCACCAAGCCCCAGCAATAACCCTGGAGGCAAAAAGAAAGAAAGAAAGAAAGAAAGAAAGAAAGAAAGAAAGGAAGGAAGGAAGGAAGGAAGGAAGAAAGAAAGAAAGAAAGAAAGAAAGAAAATAGAGCATCTTTGAAATGCCCAAAGAGGAGGAACTAAACTTAAAAATAGAGTCTATGGGAGTTGTGCAGCGGGTTAAGTACACCTAGCGCAAAGTGCAAGGACCTGAGTAAGGATCCGAGTTGGAGAGCCACCTACAGGGGAGTCACTTCACAGGAGGTGAAGCAGGTCTGCAGGTCTGTCTTTCTCTCCACTTTTCTGTCTTCCCCTCCTCTCTCCATTTCTCTCTGTCCTACCCAACAACAACAACAATAAAAATAGCAAGGGCAACAAAAGGGAATGAATAAATAAATAAATAAATATTAAAAATAGTCTATATCTACTAGGTTATGCATGCTCCCTAAAATTCATGTCCACCTAGAAACCCAAAATATGACATCATTTTCAAGTATAATTAGTTAAGACTAACACTAACTCTAATTCAATTATTAGCATTCCTAAAAGAAGAGTAAATAGAGATACAGACACTTAAAGAAAAAGTCATATGATGATGAAAAAAGAGATTGGATCAATGTATCCACGAGTCAAAGAATGCCAGCAATCTGAAGCTCTAGAAAGGAAAGATTCTCCCCCAAGGTCATGGGAATTAATGAGACCTTGCCAATACCTTAGTTTCAGACCTTTACTGTCCAGAATACTTTTTGTTTGTGTTTACATCTTTGCTGTTATGTTTCTGAATCTCCAAAGTCAATCATAGGAAATGAACATAGAAGACCAAGTATATAACCACAAATGAAGTTATTGGTGGTTTTCAAACACTGTTATTTGATTTCTGTATTCTCCATGAAATACTAAATAAAAGAGAGTGGGAAGGAAAGATATCAGACAGGGGAGTGTCATTTGCCTAGAACAAAACTGGTTTGGTGTGATGTCACCCCCAAACAAAAATCCAAAATTACCCCTATTATTCCCAAGGATAGCTAAATTTGGATCCATAAAAATGTATGCTTTTTTTTTCTAGTGTTAGATATTTGAAGACTGGCTTTTAAAATGTAAAAAGCCAGGGCCAGGTGGTGGCACACCTGGTTAAGCACACACATCACAGTGTGCAAGGACCTGGGTTCAAGCCCTTGGTCCCCACCTGCAGGGGGAAAGTTTCACAAATGGTCCAATAAGGCTGTAGATGTCTCTCTTTCACAAATGTTCCAATAAGGCTGTAGATGTCTCTCTTTCCTGCTCTACCTCTCCTTCCCTTCTCAATTTCTCTCTGTCACTATCCAATAATAAAAAATCAATAATATTTTTAATTGTAGAATGTGAAAAGTCAACTTAGAGAGAAAAGGAGATTGTTGTGTGAGTACCACTGAAGGAGGAAGGGGAAGGGAATTAAAAGAATATGTAAGTTAAGAGATTATGATATGATGATGATCATTGAGCCTAAACTAGATAAGAGGCGCATGATGACATGGGGGCCAGTGGTAGAAATGATACAAACAAGTGATGAGGCAGGTCTGTAGGTGTCTGTATTTTTCTTCCTTCCTTCCTTCCTTTATTTATTTATTTATTTATTTATTGCCTCCTGGATTATCACTGGGACTCAGTGCATGCACTATGAATCCACTGCACCTGTGGCCATTTATTTCTTTTTTTTGATAGGACAGACAGAAGTTGAGAGGAGAGGGGGAGATAGAGTGGGAGAGAGACAGAGAGACACCTGCAGACCTGCTTCACAGCTTGTGAAGAAACACCCCCACATGCACTAATGGGGAGCCGGGGGCTTGACCAGGATCCTTAAGATTCGCTCCATGTGCGCTTAACCCAGTGTACCACATCCTGGCCCTACTCTCCCTTTCTCTATTTCGCCATCTCCTCCCAATTTTTCTTTGCCCTGTCCAATAAAATAATAATTAATTAAACAGGCCGCCAGGAGCAGCAGACTAGTAGTGCCTGCACCGAGCCCCAACAATTTTTTTTGCCCTGGAGGCAAAAAAAAAAAAAAAAAAAACACAGAAACTGAATGAGATAATTCTCTAAATGGTCTTTATGTCATGTGCCCCTTGGAATACACCTAAAATAGAATTCCTAGCTCTTTCCAACATGAAGAATCCAAATTTCATCTGTTATACTTTTACCTTTAAGTACCACCTCTCTAGAGCCCTGCCCACTAGGGAAAGAAACAGGCTGGGAGTATGGATTGACCTGCCAATGCCCATGCCCAACAGAGAAGCAATTACAGAAAATAGACCTCCCATTTTCTGCACCTCATATTGACTCTTGGTCCATACTCCCAGAGGGATAAAGAATAGGAAAGCTTCCAATGGAGGGAATAGGATATGGGACTCTGTTGATGGGAATTGTGTGGAATTGTACCCCTCTTATCCTACAGTCTTGTCAATCATTACTAAATCTCTTTTCCTAGTGGGGTCGGGCTCTAGGGAGGTGAAGTTCCAGCACACATTGGTGAGGTCTTCTGCCCAGGGAAGTCAGGTTGGGTCATGGAAGTGTTTGTAACTTGGTAGCTGAACAATATTAAGATATAAAGCAGAACAAATTGTTTAATAATCACGAACCTATCATTTCTTTGTTAGGAAGTGGACCACCTGGAATGGATTAGAGAATCCTATGAAAGGAAAGGTCTCATCCGAGTAATAAGGCTGAAGGGTTGACATTCCACATCTGACATCTCTGGACACAGTCTGAAGTGAAGCATGCCAAGGTGCACAGACCATACATAGGCTGAGTCTTTGATATGTTGACTTTCTTAAAAGCTTAGACCAGGGAGAACAGAAGCTACCGGTGGCACAGCTATATACAAATAATATCAAAGGACATAAATTATGGTGATGTTGTATATGATACAGCAAATCCTAACAAAGGGATTTTCAAAGTTAACCCAATTGCCAAATAATGTGATTATAATAATAACTGTTGCCTTCTTAAAGCCTAAAACAGCAGGAACCTCTTCCTTCCTATATAGAGCCTATATTCTGCCCCCAGTCCTGGAACATCTAGGGTGGGGCTCACTTTCCTGCATGCTTCTCTCAATTCATACCAAATGATATTTAATTTGCTGACCCCAACCTAATCAAATCAATGAGTACTACTTTGGTATGCTTCACTTCATACTGTGTCCAGAGATGTCAGAAATGGAATGTCAACCCTTCAACCTCATTATTCAGGTGAGACCTTTCCTTTCATAGGATTCTCTAATTCCATTTCAGGTGGTACACTTCCTAACAAAGTTCCAAAACCTAGATATAGGCCAGGTCCCATGAGATAGGGCATATGTTTACATGTATCCATAAATTAGGGCAAATTATATACCTGAAAGCAAAAGTACATAATAGTCTGCAGTGAGTCAGTATAAAGTTCATAATGAAATAGTGTTTACTTAGACTTAGATACCCTCCTCAACTACTTCCTATTATATTTCCCTCACTCACTCCAAAGCTAACCTTATCAAGGCAAGGACTGCAAAAGCTGAATAAGGGCAAACGACTAGCATACTTTAATGATGACTCTTTAGTTACTATCAGGCCATCCCATCAGCTGGGGCCCTAATCAGGGATTCCTGAGATTCCCAAACAGACATGATGGGCCTAGACCTCAAATAAATCCCTCTCTCCATTCTTACTGGTCATTTCTATCAGGAACAACACAGTAGACCCCTTTGTGGGCCCCTATAGGATCTTGCTGCAACTTGAATCAACAATGGTAGAGAATGTTCCATCCACCGAAGTGAGGCTGAACAACATACTCTATGCTACATCTGAGGAAGATGGGTCCTGATATTGGGGCAGCTTGGAATGTTCCTACTGATGGTTACAGAATGTGAGCTCAGATCTATAGGGATGCAGAGGTCACATAGGCTTCTAAGCTGAATATGGGCCCCAGATCAGATCAGATTGATGGGGTTTACAGTGAACAAGATTTATACCCCTTTCCCATATTTGGGAGCTATTGTCTTCCCTGATCCAGCTTTCTGATCCTTTATGCAGTCATGACATCATGTCCCCAGACAATAACTCGGATCCACCTGCTTATCAGATTTCAGGCTCAGGGGAAAAAAAAACAACACAAAAAACACTAGTATAGCCACAGGCCCTTTGGAAAATAATTAAAATAATGCCTACTAGCTATCTAAATGGAGGACCCCCTTCCCAACTCTTCATCTGCACTATTCCAGCCTGTAGGTTCATGATTGGTCAACAATTTGTTTGGCTTTGTATGTTAACTATTTTTTCAGCCACCAGGTTCCAGATGCTAGCATGATGCCAACTAGATCTCCCTGGACAGAAAACACCAACAATGTGTCCTGGAGCTCCAATTCCCCAGATCCCTGCCCCATTAGGGAAAGAGAGAGGCATGCTGGGAGTATGGATCAACCTGTCAATGCCCATGTTCAGCAGGGAAGCAATTACAGAAGCCAGACCTTCCACCTTCTGCACCCCACAATGACCTTGGGTCCATACTCCCAGAGGGATAAAGAATAGGAAAGCTATCAGGGGAGGGAGGGGACATAGAGCTCTGTTGGTAGGAACTGTGTGGAGTTGTACCCCTCTTATCCTATGGTTTTGTCAGTGTTTTCTTTTAATAAATAAAAAAGAAAGAAAGAGACAGGCTGGGAGTATGGATCGACCTGTCAACGCCCATGTTCAGTGGGGAAGCAATTACAGAAGCCAGACCTTCCACTTTCTGCATCCCATAATGACCATGGGTCCATACTCCCAGAGGGTTAAAGAATAGGAAAGCTATCAGGGGAGGGGATAGAATTTGGAGTTCTGGTGGTGGGAATTGCATGGAGTTGTACCCTCTTATCCTATGTTTTTTTGTTTGTTTCCTTTTTATAAATATTTTTAATATAAAAAATAAAAAGAAAAAAGAAAGATAAAAATTAATAAATAAAATTAATGTACTTAAGATAATATCACCACACCTAATTAAATCATGAATCCACTACAAGATTAGATTTATTTTGATTTTTAGTGATTAAACTTTTGTTTGGGTATTTTTTGGGAATTGTGAAAATATTTACATGATTCCAGTTATTTTTTCAGATATTTAGAGAAGTCTAGTTTCTGTCCTTTTCCCTCTACTATGATCCGTTCCTCCTCCCCTTGTCAGTAAGAATTGCATTCTATAGTCTGTTCTATAATTTATAATATAAATCAATATGCACACATATTCATATGATAATCTTATTTGCTAGATAAATGTCACCATCATATACCACTTTGGATATAACCCAATACTGTTTCACTTATTTTTCTATTCATATTGTTCCAGATTTGATAATTGAAAGGTTTTTCAGTAAGTTCCTTTAACACATCCCCATCCTAAATGGGTTATTTTTTCATAACTTCTAATTTTGTATCACTATAAAATATTTCAGGCTTGTTTGTGTATTTCCTGCTTTTTCTAGAAACAGCTATCTCTTTAAATACAGTTCTAGTCTTTTTTAATTGAATATTGCTAATAGACACAAAGATCTAGACATTAGGAGTGTTCACTGCTACCAAGGTGTCATTCATGTATGCCCTCTCAACTACAAAGAGTGTGTCTAATAAATTATGTGTAGAGACATATCTATAAGTATTTCCATATGCAATTTTTTGAATTTATCTCAAGCTAAACACGTGCCCGCACTGATATCTCAAACTCCAACTCATTACCACAGGAATCATTTTTTATTTGTTATTTAATATTGATTTACAAAATTATGAGATAACAGGGGTTTAATTCCACACTGTTCCCATCACTATAGTTCTATATCCCCATCCTCCTCCATTGGAAACTGCAGTAGTTCTCCCAAGGTCACAGATACGGGCTGAATGACTATTATTTCTATAACTACACATAAATATGCCCATTTTTAACATGGTTCTGCATTCTCTTCCTTTATAAGTAACACCTACACCTATTATTACTTCCAAATGTCCTTTTTTCCCCCCTCTTCTGTCTCTAGATCCTGATGGAACTGTAGTGCAGAGCCCTCTGGTTATCTTCCCCTATTATTTCTCCCCCTCTGGGAATATGGAACAAAATTCTTTTGGGAGTGCATAAGGTGGGACTTCTGGCTTCTGTAATTGCTTCTCCACTGGACATGGGCATTGACAGATTGATCCATACTCCCAGAGTGTTTTTGTCTTTCCCTCATGGGGTAGAGCTCTGGGGAGCTGGAGTTCCAGGACACATTGGTGAAGTTGTCTGACCAGGGAAGTCAGGTTGGCATCATGATAACATCTACAACTTAGTGGCTGAAAAGCATTAAGATATAAAGCAGAACAAATTGTTAAAAATCAGGAACCTAAAGGTAAGAATATAGCAGATGATATTTGGGGCCTCCATTTTGGAAAAAGCTAGGAATTCTATTTTAGGTATATTCCAAGAGGCTCAGGTCTTTTCTAAATATTTCAACATATCATTTTAAATTATATCCTTTATTACTATAAAATATCTTTTTTGTTCCACTTACTATTTTTGCCTAGATTTCCTTTCCATCTAACAATTCATTGGCATTTGTCTTATTTTTTAAAATTATACATCAATATCATTTTCCAAGATTAATTTTTATTATATTTATTTATTTATTGGACAGAGACAACCAGAAATAGGGAAGAGGAAGATAGAGAGGGAGAAAGAAAGAGAGACACCTGTGGTGATTCATCACTTGCAAAGCTTTCCTCTTACAGGTGGGGTCTGGGGGTTTGAAACTGGGTCACAACAATATCATTTTATTTAAGACTTTGAAAAACATGAGCAGAATATATTTTTGTGGCTTAATTTCATATTTTATCTCTCTCTAATATGTATCTTTAAAAAATACACGTGGTAAAAAATGTACGCGGTGCTAAAGAATGAATTCTGGGGTCTTTGAAGTTAATGATATCATTGAACAGACTCCTTTTCTTTCTCTTTTTTTATTTAAAGAAAAGGAGTGGAAAAAGAGGAGAAAGACACAGGAGAGGAGGAAAACTGCAGCACTACTCCACTATTCTTGGAGCTCTTCCGGTGCTCTGACATGGTGCTGGGATTTAAACCCAAGGCCTCATGTATAAGTCACTTGCTCTACTTGGTGAGCTGTCTAATAGTTAAAACTCAGCTGATCTTAGCCTCTCTTATGAGTATTTGTTTCATTTACTTTTATGATTATAATAAATGTTACTCCCATCTTCCTAGCTCCTGGTTTTAAGGAAATATTTTAAAAGCAAATCAAAGTTCTAGAATGGGAATTTATGGAGAGGCAATGAAAAACTATTAAGCTCAAGCAAAAATTACAAAAGTCATGGGCCCCTAGGAACATACCTAAAATAGATTTCCTAGCTTCTTTCCACACAGAGATCCTTATTTTCACTTGCTCTATGCTTACTTTTGGTTCTTACTTATTAAACATTTCATAGTGCTGTATATCTTACTGCCTTTCAGCCACCAAGTTGTAGATGCTTCTATGATTCTACTCTGACTTCCTTGTGTGTCCAGTGTGTCCCATAACCTCACATCTCCAGAACCCTACCCAACTAGAGAAATACAGAAACAGGCAGGGAGTATGGATCAACCTGCCAACACCCATGTCCAGCAGAGAAGCAATTACAGAAGCTGGACCTTCTACCTTCTGCACCTCATATTCCCAGAGAGAGCCTTCCAATGGTTCCTACTCTACTGGTAGGAATTGTATAGCATTGTACCCCTATTACGCTTCATTCTTGTCAATCATTATTAAGTCAATAAATAAATTAAAAGAGGAGAGAAGGATGGAAACCAGATTTTAACATGTATAGGTAGAACTCAAAAAACAAGGAAAGAAAGGCAACATGCAAGGTGAAACTTGGACTGGTTGTGGTGTATGGAACTAAAGCAAAGTACTCTGGGGAAAGAGGGGAAGGCATGAAGTAGAGAGGACATTGCAGGTCCTGGTGGAAAATGGTGGGAAAGGATCTCATTTGGGAGTGAGAGTGTTTTACAGACACTTGTCATGGGGAGATGAGAAATTGTGCCCATGCTTTAGTAAATGCACTGTAAACCATTACCTCCTAGTAAAATGATCTGTAAAAAAACTAAAAAAAAAATAAATAAATAAAGATGAAAAGGAAATCTAGGCAAAAGCAGTAAATGGAACAAAAAGGACATTTTACAGTAGTAAAATAAATAAGTTAAAATGAAGATATGTTGTAATAGTCAGAAAATACCTGGGCAGGGGGTAGATAGCATAGTGGTTATACAAAGAGACTCTTATTCTCTTTATACAAAGAGAATCTAGGACTTTGGAGTCTGAGGCTCCAAAGTCCTAGATTCAATCCCCTCAAACTACCATAAGCCAGAGCTCTGGTAAAAAAAGAAAATAATAATAAATAATAATAATAATAGTAGTAATAATAATAATTTTCAGCGTTGGAAGCTACTCTCTGCCATAACCCAGATTTACAGTTTTAGTCTTAACTCTGACACCATCTTCCCAGATAATATTTTTGGTGCACATGCATATTAGCTATAGAGCTTAAGCAAAAAAAATACTAAAGTCATGGGCCACCTGGAACATACCTAAAATAGAGTTTCTAGTTTCTTTCCACCCTAGGAGTACTGTTCTCATCTACTTTATTCTTACTTTTCTGTTCCTATTCACTAATTATTTTATCCTGCTATACATCATACCATCTTTTAACCACCAAGTTGCAGATGGTACTATGAATCCATCCTGACTTCCCCGGGCAGAAGACTTCACCAATATGTCCTGGAACCTTGAGTCTCCAGAGTCCACTAGGGAAAAATAGAAACAGGCTGGTGGTATGGAATCAGCCTGCCAATGCCCATGTCCAGCAGAGAAGTAATTACAGAAGCCAGACCTTCCACCTTATGCACTCCCAAAAGAATTTTGTTCCACACACAGGAATAGACACACTGACCAGTGGAATAGAATTTAGAGCCCAGAAGTAAGCCCCCACACCTATGAACATATAATCTTTGACAAAGCTGCCCAGAATATTAAGTGGGAAAAGCAGATTCTCTTCAACAGATGGTGTTGAAAAAAAATGGGTTGAAACATGCAGAAGAATGAAACTGAACCACTATATTTCACCAAATACAAAAGTAAATTCTAAGTGGATCAAGGACTTGGATGTTAGACCAGAAACTATCACATACTTAGAGAAAAATATTGGCAGAACTCTTTTCCACATAAATTTTAAAGGCATCTTCAATGAAACAAATTCAATTACGAAGAAGACTAAGGCAAGCTTAAACCTATAGGACTACATAAAATTAAAAAGCTTCTGCACAGCAAAAGAAACCACTACCCAAACCAAGAGACCCCTCACAGAATGGGAGAAGATCTTTACATGCCATACATCAGACAAGAGGCTCCTAACCAAAATATATAAAGAGCTTGCTAGACTCAACAACAAGAAAACAAATAACCCCATCCAAAAATGAGAGGAGGACATGGACAGAATATTCACCACAGAAGAGATCCAAAAGGCCAAGGAACACATGAAAAAATGCTCCAAGTCTCTGATTGTCAGAGAAATGCAAATAAAAACAACAATGAGATATCACTTCACTCCTATGAGAATGCCATACATCAGAAAAGGTAGCAGCAACAAATGCTGAAGAGGCTGTGGGGCCAAAGGAACCATCCTGCACTGCTGGTGGGAGTGTAAATTGGTCCAACCTCTGTGGAGAACAGTCTGGAGAACTCTCAGAAGGCTAGAAATGGACCTACCTTATGATCCTGCAATTTCTCTCCTGAGAATATATCCTAAGGAATAAACCCAGCACACCCATCCAAAAAGATTTATGTATACCTATGTTCTTAGCAGCACAATTTGTAATAGCCAAAACCTGGAAGAAATCCAGGTGTCCAACAACAGATGAGTGGCTGAGCAAGTTGTGGTACACACAATGGAATACTACTCAGCTATAAAAATGGTGACTTCACTGTTTTCAGCTCATCTTGGATGGACCTTGAAAAATTCATGTTAAGTGAAGTAAGTCAGAAACAGAAGGATGAATATGGGATGATCTCACTCTCAGGAAGAAGTTGAAAAACAAGATCAGAAGAGAAAACACAAGTAGAACCTGAACTGAAACTGGAGTATTGCACCAAAGTAAAAGACTCTGGGGTGGGTGGGTGGGGAGAAGAATACAGGTCCAAGAAGGATGACAGAGGACCTAGTGGAGGTTGTATTGTTATATGGAAAACTGGGAAATGTTATGCATGTACAAACTGTTGTATTCACTGTTGAATGTAAAACATTAATTCCCCAATAAAGAAATTAATAAAAAATAAATAAAATAAATTTAAAAAATTTTTGTCCCATACTCTCAGAGGGGGAGAAATAGTAAGGGGAGATAACCAGAGGGTTCTGAACTCCAGTTCCATCAGGATCTAGACACAGAAGAGGAAAAAAGAGGGACATTCAGAAATAGTAATAGGTGCAGGTGTGACTTAGAAAGATAGAGAAGATGGGACCACAGAAAATGTGGATATATATGGAAGAAAGAGAGAGAGAAAGACTGAGAGACAGACAGATAGTTATAGAAATAATAGTCCACCCACATCTGTGACCTTGGGAAGGCTACTGAAGTTTCTAATAAGGGAATGGGGACTCAGAACTTGGGTGGTGGGAATGGTGTGGTATTATGCCCCTATTGTCCCATAATTTTTTAAATCAGTATTAAATCAATAGTAGTAGTAGTAGTAGTAGTAGTAGTAGAGATTTAAAAAAAGAAAATATGTATACTTACCGCAGTTTTTCAGGAATTAAAAGTGCATATGAGGACTAAAGAGAGAGCTCACCAAGTAGAGCACTGTCTTGCTAAGTGCATGGCCTGTGCAAGCCCCAGCAGCATATGAAAGATGCTAGGGCACCGAGAAGGTTCCAGTGTTGTAGAGAGAGAAGAAACCTGCAGCACTGTTCCACTAATCTGAGGCTTCATCTCTAAAGGTAGGAACCAGGTCCTTGAACCCAGGTCCTTGTGCATGGTAACATGTGCACTCTACCAAGTGTCCAACTACCTATTCCCCAAGACTAACCATTTAAAGTAAATATCCCTAAATGGAAGTTCAAATGTTCACAGTGAGTGTAAAGGAAATGACTAAGTGGAACTTTATCTTGAATAATGAATTGTAAAAATATCAAGTTAAGTTCTTTGCACATTTAATGATATTAAAGAATAAAAATAATAATTTTGACATATTTTCTCTGACAAACTTTGAAATATGATACAATATGCTTCATATTTAAATAATAGAAAGAGTATTTTTTTAAGCTACATATTTCAAGGGGGTCAGGCGATGGTGCGCCAGGTTAAGTGCACATAATACAAAGCACAAGGATCCTGACTTGAACCTCTGGCTCTCCATCTGCAGGGGGATCACTTCACAAGCAGAGAAGCAGGTCTGCAGGTGTTTGTCCTTCTCGCCCTCTCTCTGTCTTCTATTCCTCTCTCAATTTCTCTTTGTCCTATCCAACAACAGCAGCAACAACAACAATAACATAAACAACAACAATGGATAAAATATGGCCACCAGGAGCAATGGATTTGTAGCACAGACACTGAGTTCCAGTGATAACCCTGGAGGCAAAAAAAAAAAAAAGTTACAGATTTCTCAAGGGTTTTTCCAATGATTCTATTTAGCTATGTCTCCTATGAAGCTATAGTGTCATCATCTTACTCTTCCTCACTTGAGTTCTGCCAGACACTTATTTGTCAAAGAATTTTATATGATTCTACCAGTTCTCCAGCATTAATCAACAATAATAAGTCATAAAAATTCTGCTTAATAAAATGCAATGTCTTTAATATTCTGTTAGAAGAACTTCCAACAACCAGTTAAATGTAATTAGACAAAGAAATCCAGACAAGCAAAGATCCAGTTCTTATCAGTAAAGGAGACTTGAAGATGAGATCAGTTTTACAAATGGTCATTTTGTCAGTAAATTTTGCATGTTATAACACAATTGCTTCCTACTCACCTTTTTAACTATATGAAGTTAGATATTGAAGGCCTCTCTCTAAAGGAAACATGCAGCAAATTCTCTCCCCTATCATTATACACTTAGAAAACATCAAATTTGCAATGATAGGACTGGAAGATAGTTCATCTAGTAGGAAGACAGCTCATTTGATAGCTAAGATTTGAACCCCAATGCCACTTAGGGGTACCAATGCATGAAGGGAAACTCCAGTGCTGTGCTTTCTTTTTCCCTCTATGTGAAATCAAAGAAGCAAAAAATTGGCCCAGGAGAGACAAAATCATACATACATGAGATTCTGGCAGTTCAAAGATTAATTAATTAGCATACATATATTTTAAATAAACAAAAATACTAACACTACTAAGTATAAACGTATTTATTAAAGTTTCTAATAGTGATTTAAAAGATTATAACAGGGGTGTAGTTCTACACCACACCCATGACCAAAGTTCTGTTTCCTCCACCCCAAAAGTTAAAAACCATAGTTCTCTCAGTCTTAGAGATGGTTTCTTACTTGTTTGTTGTTGTTGCAAATTCATTTTGTTTCAGTTCTCTGGATTCCACAAATGAGTAAAACCATTTAGAAGTTGTCTTTCACTTCCTTACTAAGCGTAATCACCTCCAGTTCTACCCATTTTTGTCCCAAAGGACACAATATTGTCTTTTTAACTGCCATATAATACTCCATTGAGCATATGTGTCATAACTTCATTACCCAGTTATCTGTTGCTAGGTATATAGGCTGCTTATATATCTTAGCTTTTGTGAACAATGCAGTTATAAACATAAGAGTGCATATATTAGTGCTTTCATGACTTTTGGATAAATACCAAAGAGTGGGATTTCAGGACCATAAGGTATTTCCATTTTTATTTTAAACTGATTGATTTTTGTTTTTTTCCTCCAGGGTTATGGCTGGGGCTCTGTGCCTGAACCATGAATCCACTGCTCCTGGCAGTCATCTTTTCCGTTGTTGTTGTGGAAAGGTCAGAGAGAAATTGAGTAGAGGAGGGAAGACAGAGATGGGGAGAGAAAGACAGACACCTACAGACCTCCGTCATCACTTGCGAAATGACCTTTCTGCAGGTGGGGTGGTGGGGAGGGGGGGAGGGGGGGTTTCGAACTAGGATCCTTGCGCAGATCCTTCTGCTTTCCTACTATGTGTTCTTAATCTGGTGCTCTACAGTCCGGCACACAAACTGATTGATTTTTTTTTTTCTTTTTGGCCTGCTGGGGCTCAGTGCCAGCACCACACATCCACTACTCCTGAAGGCTATTTTTCCTATTTTGTTGCCCTTGTTGTGGTTCTTATTGTTGTTATAGCTGTTGTTGTTGCTGTTGGGCAGGACAGAGAGAAAATGGAGAGAGGAAGGGAAGACAGAGAGGAGGAGAGAAAGATAGTACCTGCAGACCTGCCTCACCACTTGTTAAGAGACACCCCTACATTTGGGGAGCTGAGGGCTGGAACTGGGCTCTGTATGCGGGTCCTTGTGCTTTGCACCATGTGCACTTAACCCGCTGCACTACCATCAGCCCCCACTGATTTTTTAAAACAATCAGTTGCAAGGCTAGACAAAAGAAAGAAGGGAATTTCCCCTCCCTCCAAATTAAAACCAGAACTACTAGATGATCCAGCAAATCTACTTCTGGTTATCTATCCAAAGAAAATAAAAAACACTAAGTGGACAAGAAACCTACACCCATATATTCACTGCAGTATTCTTTACAATAACCAAGCTAAGGGTCCAACTATTGAATAATGGATAAAGAAAATGTGAAAGATAGATAAAGGATAAATAAAACACATTGTTAATTACTTGAGACAGCCGGTGAATGAAATTGGTGAGAAGAGCAAAAAAAATAATTATTACTATGTGAATGTAATCTACAGCATAGTGACTATAGATAACAGCACTGTATAATATATTTGGAAGTTTCAAGAGTACATCTTAAAAAGTTGTCATCACAAGAAAACAATTTTAGGTGACTCAGTTGAACCTTGCATTCATAGGGCTACAAGTTCGCTTTCTGGAACAACATATGAACAAATGGGGCTCTGATCTCAGTCTCTTTGTCTCTCTCATTAATAAATTAGATAAATAAATCTTTTTTTTTCCCTCCAGGGTTATTGCTGGGCTCGGTGCCTGCACCATGAATCCACCGCTCCTGGAGGCCATTTTTTCCCCTTTTTTGTTGCCCTAGTTGTTGCAGCCTCGTTGCGGTCATTGTTGCCATTGTTGACGTTGCTTTGTTGTTGGATAGGACAGAGAGAAATGGAGAGAGGAGGGGAAGACAGAGAGGAGGAGAGAAAGATAAACACCTGCAGACCTGCTTCACCGCCCGTGAAGCGACTCCCCTGCAGGTGGGGAGCCGGGGGCTCGAACCGGGATCCTTACGCCGGTCCCTGCGCTTTGCGCCACATGCGTTTAACCCACTGCGCCACCACCCGACTCCCTAAATAAATCTTTTTAAGTCAAAAATTGTACTTGTGTCGATTATATTGCAATTTTAAAAAGAAAAAAAAGAAGGAAGAAGGGAAAGAAGAATAAGCAGGGGGAAGAAAGAAGGGATGAAATGATAAAGACAGAAATGAGGAAAGGAATAAAGAAAACGGAGAAATAAAGTTGAGTACATAACATTAGGAGGGGTAAAAAACCTTGATCTGGTGATAGCAAGTTCTGGAAGACTTAGAAGTTGACTAGTTCTTCTGAAGTAATGTGACTGCTATCGCCATCTGTTGGTAGCAGAGTTGACATCCTTAGTCTGTTGCCATCCAAGAAATCTTGTAAATTGCAATTTCAAAATATTTTTGAACTTGCATTTTGTGGAAGTAAAGCGATAACTCACTCGGTAGAGTGAAGGCCTTACACTGTGTGACCTATGAACTACAGGAGAGCACCATGGACAACACCAAGGGGAGCCCCACTGGTGTTGAAGTGGTACACTGGTGTCTCCTCTTTGTTTCTCTCCCTCCTCTCTCTACCTGCAGTAAAAGAATTAAAAATAAATTAATCTGGAAGTAGTAGAAGTATATATATTTGAGAGACTCATGTGCTAAAGAAAACCAAATAAATGTAGTTTATTAATATTTATTTATCTATTGCCACCAGGCATTTTACTGGTACTCCAAGCCTGCATCATTCCACCACTCTTGACAAGACTCTTTTTTCCCCCAGATAGCTAATGAGAGAAAAAAAAGGGAGAGAAATAAAAAGAGAAGAAAATAATCCTGACTTCCCTGGGCAGATGACCTCACCAATGCTTCCTGGAACCTCACCTCTCCAGAGCCCTACCCTACTAGGAAAAGACAGAAACAGGCTGAGGATATGGATCAACCTGCCAATGACCATGTCCAGCAGAGAAGTAATTATAGAAGCCAGAACTCTTACCTTAATTTTGGTCCATACTCCATACTCCCAGAGAGGAAACTGATAGGGAAAGTAAACCAGGGAACTCTGTACCTGCATTCCACCAGGACCCAAAGCATTTGTCACCAGGAATTTTGTTTTTATACCATCACTGGAAGAGAAGCGAATCTGGAAAACACCATAGGAAGCCAAGCACTGTTCCTCTAATCAGAGAAAGAAGAGGAAAAATGAAAAGACACCTGGAAGTACTTAAAAAGTACTTGGTGACTTAGAAAAGAAGTGAAGGCAAGATTATTAACAAATTAGGAAAAAAATTTAAAAAATAGATGTAGATAGATAGTTATAGAATCAGCTTTATCAGTGACCTTGGGAGAATTACTATGGAGAGAATGAAAACAGAATTCTGGTGGTGGGAACCATATGGAATTATACCCCTACTATCTTATAGTTTTGTAAATCAATATTAAATCACTAATATAAATAAATAAATGAGAGAAGGAAAGACACTATAGCACTAGAGCACCATTCATGAAGCACCACTTATGGCACTCCCATATGGTGCCACGAGTTCTAAAGTCCTTGCTCATGGTATAGTGTGAAATCTACTGGATGCATACCTCCTGGTCCCAGCTTCTGAGTATTTTTAATGATACGAAATGACTTAGATGACATGTCAGTTATCTTTTTAAAAGTATATATATATATACATATCCTGGATCTGTATGGGATAAACAGTTATTTTATTCATATATATTTTTTAAGAATAGGAGTTACACTCTGCCCCAATCTAACTTTCTAGCCCTTTTCTCTACCCTGACACCATCTTCTCGGACAATATTTTTATCCAACTCCATGTTAGTTATCAAACTCAAGATAGACATGGGCCCCTAAGAACATGCCTAGAACAGACTTCCTGGCTTCTTTCCACCCCAAGATCCCTATTCTCATCTGCTCTACTTCTACTTGTTGTTTTCTATTCATTAATCATTTTGTCCTGTTTTGTATCTTGCCACCATTAAGCCATCAATTTGCAGATGATATCATGATTCCATCCTGACTTCCCTGGTCACAACCTCACAAATATGCCTTGGAACCTCACTGCTTCAGAATCCTATACCACAAGGGAAAGATAGAAATAGGCTTGTAGTATGAATCAACTTGCCAATGCCTATGTCCAGAAGAGAAATCAGAACTCCCATCTTCTGCACCCCCAAAACAATTTTGTTCCATACTGCAAGTGGAGGAGAAACGTTAGAGGGTGATGACCAGAGGTCTCTGAACTCCAATTCCATCAGGAACCAGAGAGAGAACATGAATAAAAGAGGAAGATTTAAATATAACAATAGGTGTATGTGTGACTTGGGAAGGAAAAGAATATGGGACCTTTAAAAGAGAGCAAATATATACAGACAGGCAATTATAGAAATAATAGCTAACCCATATCTGCAATCTTGGGAGAACTGCTGTAGCTTACAATGGAGGGGTTGGGAATTCTGGTGGTGGGAATGGTCCAGAGTTGTACATCTTTTATCCTGCAATTTTGTAAATCAATATTAAATCACTAATAAAAGAAATTTGGCTAAATAAGGAATTTTGTTGGAAACTTCTAAGTAGCTCACATTAATTATAGAAAAGATAGAAAAGTCAGATATGGGAGTTGGGCGATAGCACAGCGGGTTAAATGCACTTGGTGCAAAGCTCAAGGACTGGCATAAGGATCCCGGTTCGAGCCCCCGGCTCCCTACCTGCAGGAGAGTTGCTTCACAGGAGGTGAAGCAGGTCTGCAGGTGTCTGTCTTCCTCTCTCCTTCTTTGTCTTCTCCTCCTCTCTCCATTTCTCTCTGTCCTGTCCAACAACGACGACATCAACAACAATAACTACAACAATAAAACAACAAGGGCAACAAAAGGGAATAAATAAAATTAAAACTAAATTAAATTTTAAAAAAGAATATAAAAAAGTTAGATACATAAATAAACATGCAAGATTTTTTTTTAAAGTTCTTCCCCAAGAAGTTGTAAGATCAGACAGTATTATAGTTATGTGTTTAAGATAGGTTCATGGGCCAAGAAGAATGAGCAGCACTATTTTGGCAGACTTTCATGTTTGAGACCTCAGGGGTACCAAGTTCAATTCTTAGTACTGCCATATTCTAGAACTAAACAGTGCTCTGATCTCTCCTCTATTTCCCTCTCAAGTAAATAAATTACTTTGAAAAAGGAAAAACTGTATATGAATTTGTAAATAAATAGTAAATGTGGTGATTTGAGTGTCAATTATGAAAAATGTTAAGTAATTCAAACTTAGACTCTTGAAATTATTCCCAAATACTGGAAAATGGGGAAGACTAATTTGGTAAAAATAAATAAATAAATAAATAAAAACTGTAATCTTACACCATGAAAAGATTAAAATATACCCTCAAAGAAATTTGGACAGAGACTAAGATTTTAAGTGTAGGTGCATTTTTAAATCTGTAGCATAATGGCTATGCAAAGAGACTCTCATGCCTAAGGCTCCAAAGTCCCAGATTTAACACCCCCCCCCCACCACACCATCATAAGCCAGAAGCTAATCAGAACTCTGGGGAAAAAAATATTTTTTTTCAAATACAACCATATATTCAAAATACTCTGTGTCTAGACAACTTCATTTCTAGAAGTATAAAGATAATTCAATACTACAGAATCATCCGTTTGATTCACCAAAGCAATACATCAAAGAGAATAAATATGAAAATCTTAATAGATGAAAAGAAAATCCTTTGATAAACTGTATATCTAATAAATAAATCCCATTATACTAGGATTGGAAGATTAGTTCATAAATGCCAGTAAGATTTCTCCTACTTGAGAATCAAAAAAATAAGAAAATGACAGACACCTGAAAGAAACGAATAAACTCTTATACAGCATTGTCTTAATATGTTTGCTTAGTGCAGTAAGTTGGAAAAATAAATAATATGTAAATTTAATAACATATATATATATATATGTAACTACCAGGGTTCAAAAGTCAGAGAATCAAAACTATGAAATACATATAGTTAGATTTCTAATTTCATGAATTAGTAAATAATCATAAAACAAGATTATAGCTTTCTCATACTGGTTGCAGTCATTGATATTATAGTGAAAATGAAGAGGCTGTAGGTATAAAGGACTTCTTCTCCACTGCTGATAGGAATGCAATTTGATCTAGATCCTGTGGAGAAGAGTCTGGAGAATTCTCAGAATGCTAGAAATGGACCTGTTTTCTAACCTGGAAATTCTTCTCCTGGAAATACATTCAAAGAAAACAAATATACCCATCCCAAACATCTAGGTTTACTTGTGCTCAAAGCAGCACAACTTACAATAGCCCAAACTTGGAGACAACCCAGTTCTTAAAATAAGTATGAGTGGCTAAGAAAGTTGTGATATATATACACAGTGGAATACTACTTGGCTATTAAAAATGATGAAGTTATTTCCTTTGCCTCATCTTGAATGGGGCTTATAGCAATCATGTTAAGTGAGCCAAAAAGAAGGATGAATATGGGATGATCTCACTCATGGAAAGAAGTTGAGAAATAGGGAGTCGGGTGGTAGTACAGCAGGTTAAGCGAAGGTGGCAGCAATGGGCAAGGGCCGACATAAGGATCCTGGTATCAGCCCCCAGCTCCCCACATGCAGGGGAGTCACTTCACAAGCGGTGAAGCAGGTCTGCAGGTGTCTATCTTTCTCTCCCCCTCTCTGTCTTCCCCTCCTCTCTCCATTTATCTCTGTCCTAACAACAACGACGACAGCATAAGGATCCTGGTTCGAGCCCCTGACTCCCAATCTGTAGGGGAGTCACTTCACAGGAAGTGAAGCAGGTCTGCAGGTATCTATCTTTCTTTCCCCTTCTCTGTCTTCCCTTCCTCTCTCCATTTCTCTGTCCTATCCAACCATGACAACATCAATAACAACAACATTAATAACTACAACAATAAAACAAGGGCAACAAAAGGGAATAAACAAATTTTTTTTAAAAAAAAAGAAGTTGAGAAATAAAAACAGAAAAGGGAAATACAATTTGGACTGAGTTTGGTATATTACACTAAATTAAAGCAAAGGGCTCTGGGAAGGCTAGGTAGGAAGGGGTTTGGGGGGCTTTTGGGATCCTTGTGCATAATGCTGGAAAGGGATCTAAGTTGGGGTAAGAGTGTTTTGCAGACACCTATTACAGGGAGATGAGAAGTTTTACTCATGTATAAACAACCATACTTAAGTCATTAACACTCCCAATAAAAATATTGATTTTTTAAGGATTATAACCTGTTATAAAATAAATTTTAAGACATTCTCTTTAAAATCTACTAAAAACACGCCTGAGGAGGGGGCTCAGAGGTGGAGCTCAGGACTTTCATGTATAATACCCCTATGTTCAATTCCCAGTAATTACCAGTGCTCTGGTCTCTCTTGCTTTCTCTTTCTCTGTTATAAAAATTATAAATAAAGTTCTTAAAATCAGAGAGAACAAGAAAAATAGATTTGACAAAGTAATATGCTGTGCTCATGGATAAAAAAAACCTTAAGACTACAAACAAATCAGTTGTCCTCCAAATTAATGCACATTGTAAATTCTACCTAATATCTCAATAGAACTTCATTTTGAAATTGAGTGCAGGTTTTTCAAAAATTCAACCATATATAACAATAACAAGCACAGAAAGTCTCTTTTTTTGTTGCTGAGATATTGTTGACTCTAAACATTAGATTTGTTTCATTATACAACATAATGAGTCAGCGTACATATAGCAAAATAATCACTACAATAAGTTCAGATAATATTCATCACCACCCACAGCAACAGATATCTACAAATATAAATCCACAGACATCAAGATGAAGAATCCTTGTCACTGAAGCCTTGTACATCTGACTCTTGCATAGTCTGGATGCCACAGTCTTGGGCTCAGTCATTCCAAGTGTCCATAGTAAACACAACCTTGGATTGCTTGATCTAACATTTTTTAAACAGTAAGACATATTTTTAGAATGAGTGATTCCAATTCTTATCATGAGAACCATATCATTTAACGTCCATTGCCAGATACATCATTGATATATACAGATGAGATTCCTGATATGACTGTCCAGTCCTTCCAAAGGAATATCTGAATTCTCTTGACCAAGATGTCAAAAGAAATATAGAAACACATTTGACTTCATATCTGGTCTGATTTTCTTGAGCTGGAGGTTTCACACATACCATCTTGAGAACTGGACTTTTTTTTTTTTTCTTTGGAAGCTGACGCCATTTTTATTTACCTCTAAGGCCCTACTTTCATTTCCTTTCTAAGTTATCCCTATACCTATTACAACTTCTGGGTATGCTTCCTTTTTCCTTTTCCCTCTAGGGTAAGGAAGGAAAACAGAACCTGAATTTCCCCAGGTGTTCTTGAAATTCTTTTCCCTCTCACTGATGGCGCAAAAACAAATGTTCCTGGTCACAAAATTTCCAGGCCCAATAAAACTTAGCTTCAGACCCCTCTGGCCATCTTCCCCTAGTAAATCTCCCCCTGGGGATGTGAACCAAAAATCTTTTTGAGCTGCAGGAGGGAGTTTTGGCTTCAGTAATTGCTTCTCTGCTGTATGTGGACATTGGCCAGTCAAGGGGTCTAGGATTCTTTATCTACGCTGAGTGAGGCTTTATTTTACTCACCTGAATTTGTTCCCTACACCTGTATACACTGCCTCTTCCATTTTCTCATAATTTTATACTCACACTGGAGTTAAGGGGTATCTGTGTTTCTCTCCCTACCCAAAGGGCATCAGTGTTTGAGGTTCAAACTGAAAGGTCATCATCTCCTTCCACAAGTGGGCAGGAGCTGTATTGGCCCCAGGGAACATATTCTAGGCATCCACACTTTGTAAGTCTTAAAACTATACTTTTGGGTCTCTTCTTTGGTGAATATTCTGTTCATATACTCTCCCCACTTTTGGATGTTACTGAGTTTGGTGACATCTATCTATATTTTGTTTACTAACCTTTTGTCTAATATATGGCATGTAAACATCTCTCATTCTGTAAAGAGTCTTTGGGTAGTGGTTTCTTTTGCTGTGCATAGTTTTTATTTTTTTATTTATTTATTTTTCCCTTTTGTTGCCCTTGTTTTTTTATTGTTGTTGTAGTTGTTGTTGTTATTGATGTCATCATTGTTAGATAAGACAGAGAGAAAAGGAGAGTGGAGGGGAAGACAGAGAGAGGGAGAGAAAGAGAGAGACCTGCAGACCAGCTTCACCACCTGTGAAGCGACTCCCATGCAGGTGGGGAGCCAGGGGGAACCAGGACCCTTATGCAGGTCCTTGCGCTTCGCTCCACGTGCGCTTAACCCACTAGGCTACTGTCGGACTTCCTTGTGCATAGCTTTTTAATTTGATGTGGTCCCACTGGTTTATTTTTGTTTTAGTCTTCCTTGCAGTTGAATTTCTATCAGTGACAATGCTTATACAATTTAGATGGAAAAGATTTCTGCCAATATTTTCCTCTAAGTTGTTTTTTTTTTTTTTCCTCCAGGGTTATCGTTGGGGCTCTGTGCTTGCCGCTACTAATCCACTACTCCTGGAGGCTACTTTTCTCCTTTTGTTGCCCTGGTTGTTTATTGTTGTTGTTGTTGTTGTTGTTGTTAATATTGCTGTAATTGTTGCTGGATAGGACAGAGAGAAATTGAGAGAGAAGGAGAAGAGAAAGATAGACACCTGCAGACCTGCTCTGCCACTTGAGAAAGAAGCCCCCTGCAGGTGGGAAGCTGGGGTTTCGAACTGGGATACTTATGCTGGTCCTTGCTCTTTGTGCCTTTTGCACTTAAAACCCACTGTGCTACTGCCCCGCCCCCCTTTCTACAAGTATTTAATAGTTTCTAGTCTAACATCCAAGTCCTTTATCCACTTGGGTTTTACTTTTGTGTGTGGTCAAATGTAGTGGTTCGGTTTCATTGTTCTTCATGTCTCAACTCAATTTTCTCAACACTATTTGTTGAAAAGATACTCCCCATTTAATAGTATAGGCTCCCTTGTCAAAGATTAGATGCCCATAGGTGTGGGGGCTTATTTCTGGGCTCTCAACTCTATCCCACTGGTCAGTATGTCTATTTTTGTCCCAGTACTATATAGTTTTTATTATAATAGTAAAGTTTGAGGTCTGAGAGTGTGATGCCTTCAGTTTTGTTGCTTTTATATCAAGATTGTTTTGGTAATTCTAGGTATTTTTAGATCAACTTTTGTGCCTTTTGATCTATTCTCTTAAAAATAATTTGTGGGCGGCTGAGTCAAGATGGCAGCTTGAGGACAACACCTGGCCGATTCTCCACAAAAAAACAGACTTAAACCAGGGAATTCCAAATGAGAGCAGAATTTCCAGGCCAGTAGAAGAGAAACCATAGAGGAAAGGACAAAGTGGAACCACAGTGGAAATATTATAACTCATTTATAAATTGGCAAAAAGGACATAGGAGTATGGAGGTGGTGGCACCAAGTTAGAGATGCTTCCATGACACTAATGTGACTTCCCTGGGCAGAAGGCCTCACCAATATGTCCTGGAACACCACCTCTCCATAGCCCTTCCCCGACTAGAGAAAGAAAGAAAGTATGGATCGACTTGTCAACACTGATGTCCAGAGGAGAAGCAATTACAGAAACCAAACCTTCCACCTTCTGTTCCCCATAAATATTTTTGGTCCATACTGCCAGATGGATAAAGAATAGGGAACCTTCCTATGGAAGGGATGGGATATGGAATTCTGGTGGTAGGAATTGTGTGGAATTGTAACCCCCCTTATCCAACAAAGTTGTCAATCATTATTAAATCACTAATAAAAAAATAATTAGTGGAACCTTGATCAGGATTGCATTCAATTTGTATATGGTTCTAGGTAGAATATTCATTTTTAATGATATTAATTCTTCTAATGCATGAACATGGGGCATCTTTCCCCTTCTTTGTATCATTCCTATTTCTTTGAATAGTAATTCATAGTCTTTAGTATATAAGTCTTTCACTTCCTTTGCTAGAATTATCCCTAGATATTTAATTGTTTTTGCTTCTATAGTGAATGTGACTGATTTCTGGATTTCTTCTCCTTCTGACTTAATGTTTGCATAAAAGAATGTCACTGAATTTTGTATATTAATTCTGTAGCCTGACACCTTACTATCATGCTTGATAATTTCCAGGAGCTTTCCACTGGATTCTTCAGACTTTTCTATGTATACTGTTATGCCACCTACAAGTTTTAACAAGTTAATTTCTTCTCTTCCAATCTGTATCCCTTTAATTCCTTTATCTTGCCTAATTGAGAACTTCCAAACCTAATCGACCCAGATCTACATACACCAAGAGACATCATAGTTAAAATGGAAAGGAGTGAGTATAAAGAAAAGGCTGTAAGAAAGAGAGAGAAAAAATATTCATATATAGAAGCCCATAAGACTATCACCAGGGGAGTCAGGCTGTAGCACTGCGGGTTAAGCGCAGGTGGAGCTAAGCTCAAGGACCGGCGTCAGGATCCCGGTTCGAGCCCCCAGCTCCCCACCTGCAGGCACGTCCCTTCACAGGCTGTGAAGCAGGTCTGCGGGTGTCTGTCTTTCTCTCCCCCTCTCTGTCTTCCCCTCCTCTCTCCATTTCTCTCTGTCCTATCCAACAACAACGACATCAATAATAACTACAACAATAAAACAAGGGCAACAAAAGGGAATAAATAAATAAAATAAAATAAAATTTTTTTAAAAAGACTATCACCAGATAGCTCCATGAAAACCCTAAAAGCCAAAAGAGATGGCAAGATATATAGCCAGCACTCAGTGAATACTCTATCCTGTCAGACTGTCATTCAGACTAGATGGAGGAATGAAAAACTTCTCACATAAGCAATGGTTGAAGGAATCAACTATCACCAAATATTCTCTACAAAAAGTTCAAAAAGGGGAGTCAGGTGGTAGCACAGTGGGTTAAGCAGATGTGGTGCAAAGCACAAGGACCGGCATAAGGATACTGGTTCCAGCCTCCAGTTCCCCACCTGCAGGGGAGTCGCTTCACAAGCGGTGAAGCAGGTCTGCAGGTGTCTATCTTTCTCCCCTTCTTTGTTTTCCCCTCCTCTCTCCATTTCTATCTGTCCTATCCAACAACAACGACATCATCATCATCATCATCAACAACAACAACAATCACTACAACAATAAAATAACAAGGTCAACAAAAGGGTCTTTGGGGAATGACCAAGAAAAAGCCTAATTTAAATCTCATAAGAAGAAAGTAGTAGTCTTGAGTTTTGCTAAATGTCACTATTGCCAAGAACTGGGGTGAATACATCTTGCTTCACATTTAGGCTTGCATTTGTGACAAAAAATGAATGTGTTTAACGTCTATGACAACATAAGATGTTAACAGTTCAGCTATTCAGTGATTTTGCCAGAGATTAAGGCTCCTCTCCTCCTCTTCTGCTGTACCTTCATTGATTAACCACCTATATCCTCATAGATACAAGATGTTTGCTGCATCCAGACACCAAATCCAACATTCTAAACAGAAAAGGAAGAGACAAAGCTGTATACCCATGAGACAAAAGTCTCTTTACTTGGAAGCTCATCTTTCTTTGATAAACTGTCCATAACATCTCTTTATACAGGACCCCAGGCTAAATATCTATTTTCCTGGAATAAATTGGATTTCTATTAGCAAATTTCAAAACAGTGTGGGTAGGAAATTGTTTCTTGTGCTTTACGAAAATTTATCATTGTTATAGAGGCAGGAGGAGCCCAGAACTTCAATGGAGGATGTGGTAATTTATACTTACCATGTGTGCAGTACCATCATTTTCAAGCTCACAGCAGAAATTAAAATTATTGTTCCTTCTTGTTTTATTTAAAAGAACCCTTCCTTGAGACACATGATGAGCAAACCTATTAATTTTTGTACTTAAATATTTCTAGAAAAAAGTAATGTGATATTTTTTGACCATGTGAAAGGGAAGTGACTACACTGTAATTCTTCCTCAGTATTTAAAACCTTCTGTATTTTCTACTCATTTCAAAGTATCCTCTGTGATTACTATCTTAAAAGTCAGACCCAATGGGGGCAGTCATACCCTGCTGTTCCTTGATCAATAATACCCTGTTATCTAGAGGAAGAGTTCTTCACCAGTGGGCCCATGCAGGAACTTTATAACATTCATTAAAAAGAAAATCAAATTGCACATTTATGTGCATACATGTGTCTTTTTCTGGAGAAAGAAGCCATAGAGTTCATCAGAGTCTCTAAGTAGTTAGATTAGTTTCCTAAAACAGCCATAACAAATTACTAAAACCTTAGTGGCTTAAAATAACAGATATTTATTGTCTCACAGCTCTGAACTTTCTTTTTTTCCCTCCAGCTGCTGGGGCTTGGTGCTGGCATTATGAATCCACTGCTTCTGGTGGCCTTTTTTTTTTTTCCCTCTATTTTTTTCTCATTATTGTATTTAGTAGGACAGAAAGAAATTGAAAGGGAGATAGAGAGGGAGAGAGAGGGTGGGGGAGATAGCATAATGGTTATGCAAACAGACTCTCATGCCTGAGGCTACAAAGTCCCATGGTCAATCTCCCACACCACCATAAACCAGAGCTGAACAGTGCTCTGGTGTTTCTTTCTGTGTCTCTCTCTGTCTGAATCTTTCTCAAAAATAAGATAAATAAAATATTTTAAAGAGAGAGAGAGAAATATAGACACCTGTAGGCCTGCTTCACAGCTTGTGAAGTGTCTCCTCTGCAGATGGGAAGTGGGGGATCGAACCCAGATCCTGGCAGGCCCTTCACACTTAGTACTATGTGTGCTTAACAGCCCCTCAGTTCTGAACTTTAGAAATCTAAAATTAAGGTATTCATAGGACCATGTTCTCTCCAAAGATTCTTTCAGTTTCTGGTGGCACTTGGCAACATTTGACTATGTGTGGCCACATCATTCCAACCTCTGCCTCTATTTCCACACTTCCTTTTTCCCTGTGTCTCTTTGTGTCCTTTTCTATCTCTTGCACAAATATTTTCATAAGATTTAGGGTTCACCTAGATCCAGGATGATCTCAACTCTGTCCTTTAATTATATCTATAAAAATTTTGTTTCCACACTAAGTTGCATTCTATGGGTTCTAGATGGATATGTATTGGGGAAACACCATTCAACTCACTAAAGATCCATGACTGAATAGTTAAGGTCAAATGACTTCCTAAGCTCTTAGATGATAGCCTAGGGACTTCAGGTATTAGTGCCATCACATATATATATATTCTAAAAATATTTTATTTGTTTGTTTTGGATAGAGACAAAGAAGTTGAGAAGGAGGGAGGAGATATAGAGGAAGAGAGAGAAGCCTGCATTACAGTTTTACCTGGTGAAGCTCCGCCCTATGCATGTGGGTAATGGGGTTCTGAACTCAGGTCCTTGCACAATTTAATGTTTATGCACAATAAGGTGTGCCACCAGCCATCCCCTACTGCCATCATATTTCTGACCTCTTCTTTAGCAGCCACAATCCAGCACCCCCCACAGCACCCAGCATCCCACATGACTGCACAAATATGCCTCCAGCCATCTCTGGAGGACTTTTCTCTCAGGTTTTCCCATCCTGCTCTGAATGCAATACATAATTATATCTCTGGCCCTTCACAGTCTTGTTTCATATCCCTCAGAGAACTCAACCACACCTAGGGGACAGCTTTGGTATTCCTCCTTCTCCCCGTCACCCAATCCAGGCTCTGTTCATTAGAGTAACTTCAACAAGGTCTTCCTTAATTCTGAGTGTATTATGCCATGTAGTTACCACCTGTGAAGCTGGTGCTACCATTGCTTGTGTTATACAGATGAGGGAAAAGATAATGAGGCAAGGTGAAGAACTTGCCCAGTACTGCACAGTTAACAGTGGAAAAAAATCTGGGGTTCAAACAGATTCAG
Source organism: Erinaceus europaeus (assembly GCF_950295315.1). Taxonomy (NCBI): domain Eukaryota; kingdom Metazoa; phylum Chordata; class Mammalia; order Eulipotyphla; family Erinaceidae; genus Erinaceus; species Erinaceus europaeus. The sequence goes on along the minus strand of NC_080163.1, from coordinate 125,854,222 downwards.
CTGAGTTCAGAGTCTGTGCTCTTGGCCATCAAGAATAAGCAACTTCAGGGCCTAGGAGGTGAGTATACAGTAGAACACAGGGCTTGCACACATGAGGTCCCAGTTTCATTCCCCAATATACCACATATGCTAGAGTTGAGAAGTGTTATGATCTCTCTCATAAAAATAAATAAATATTGTGGGCCCCCATAGGACCATGCCCTAAACTTGGATCAACAATGGTAGAGAATGTTCCATCCTTGGAAGGGAGGGTGGACAATATACTCTATGCTACACCTGAGGAAGATGAGTCCTGATATTGGGGCAGCTTGGAACGTTCCTACTTATGACCACAGAATGTGAGCTCAGATCTACAGGGATGCAGAGGTCACATAGGGTCCTAAGCTGAATATGGGCCCCAGATCACATAAAATCAATGGGGTTTACAATCAACAATATTTATACACCTTTCCCATATTTGGGAGCTACTCTCTTCCCTGATCCAGCTTTCTGGTCCTTCTGCCAGTCATGACATCATCTCCCCAGACCATAACTAGGATTCACCTGCATATCAGATTTCAGGCTTAGGCAAAAAAAAAAAAAAAAAAACACTAGTATAGCCACAGGCCCTTTGAAATATAACTAAAATATGTCTACTAGCTATCTACAAAACGGAGATATCCCCCTTCCCCGCAACTCTTCATCTGCACTATTCCAGCCTTTAGGTCCATGATTGATCATAGTTTTGTATGTTAACTCTCTTTTCAACCACCAGGTTCCAGATGCTAGCAGGATGCTGACCAGACTTCCCTGGACAGACAACCCCGCCAGTATGTCCTGGAGCTCTGCTTCCCCAGAGTCCTTCCCCACTAGGAAAAGAGAAAGACAGACAGGCTGGGAGTATGGATCAACCAGTCAATGCCCATGTTCAGCAGGGAAGCAATTACAGAAGCCAGACCTTCCACCTTCTGCATCCCACAATGACCTTGGGTCCATACTCCCAGAGGGTTAAAGAATAGGAAAACTATCAGGGGAGGGGATGGGATACAGAGTTCTGGTGGTGGGAATTGTGTGAAGTTGTACCCCTCTTATCCTATGGTTTAGTCTCAATGTTTCCTTTTTATAAATAAAAGCTTAAATGAAAAAATTTAAAAAATAAATAAATAAATAGGGGCTGCACAGTGGTACACACACATTACAGTGCACAAGGAACCAGGTCCAAGCCCCCAGTCCTCACCTCAGTGGGAAGCTTCATGAGCTGTGAAACAGTAGTACAAGTATTGGTCTCTCTGTCTCTCTATTTCTATCTCTTCTTTTCCTCAATTTGTGTGGCTCTAGCCAAAATAAATAAATTTAACTTAGTAAATAAATAAAATTTAGGGGCCAAGTTGTGGCCAGTAGAGCACTTGCTTTACCATGCATGGGGATGCAGGTCTAAGCTTACAGTCCCTAACTTGCATGAAGAGAACTTCACAAGATGTGTTACAAGTATCTCACTTTGCTTCTTTTTCCGCCTTTCTATTTCTGTTTCTTTTATTTATTTATTCACTTTTGTTGCCCTTGGTTGTTGTTTTTTTTGGTTTTTTTTGTTGTAGTTATTATCGTTCTCGTCATTGATGTATATGACAGAGAGAAATGGAAAAAGGAGGGTGAGGCAGAGAAGGGGATAGAAAGACAGACACCTGCAGACCTGCTTCACCACTTGCAAAGTGACTCCCCTGCAGGTGGGGAGCCAAGGGCTCCAACTGGGATCCTTCCACTGGTCCCTGTGCTTTGGGCCATGTGTGCTTAACCCGCTGTGCTACCAGGGAACTCCCTCTATTTCTGTTTCTAATATAAAGAGGAAGAAAAAGGAAAAAATAGGCACCAGGAGCAATGGTGAAGTCATTGTGTAGACACCGAGCTGCAACAATACACCTGCTGGCAAAATAAACAATTAAATAAATAAATAAAATAATGACAATACTTTAAATAAAAATAAGCTACTTTAAAACAAAACTATCAGATAACATAAAAGACTGTGTTATTGAAGCAAGGCTAAGAGTCCAGGAGATAAAAAGGTAAGTAGAGCAGCACCTGGTAAGGTAGGGTTTCACAGGCTTGAAAAGATAAACAGGAATTATGAGTGTGGTAGGAAACCAACATAGACATCAGAGAATGATATCTGATAAAAGACCATAAAGCTCTTGTGATAAAAAGAGTTTCACTTGTCCATTTGTTTGCTCATTAATTAAATGAATAGCTACAAAAACTTGTTACAGGCAGAACACAGTTACAGAGATTGGAGATACAATGGTGACTATGTCAGATAAGATCCTGGTCTTTGGGGATCGGGCGGTGGCGCAGTGGGTCAAGTGCATGTGGCGCAAAGCACAGGGACCAGAGCGTAAGGATCCCGGTTAGAGCCGGCTCCCCACCTGCAGGGGAGTCGCTTCACAGGCAAGGAAGCAGGTCTGCAGGTGTCTATCTTCCTCTTCTCCTCCTCTCTCCATTTCTCTCTGTCCTATCCAACAACGAACAACATCAACAATGGCAATTGTTGCACCTACTGAAAGAATTTCAAAAATACATCAATAGTAATACAATAATAGTGGGAGATTTCAATACCCCACTCTTACACTTAGACAGATCAACAAAGCAGAGAACCAATAAAGATACAAGAGAATTGAATGAAGAGATCGACAGACTAGACCTCTTGGACATTTTCAGACTCCTCGACCCCAAAAAACTGGAATACACCTTCTTTTCAAATCCACATAACACATACTCAAGGATAGACCACATGTTAGGCCACAAAGACAGCATCAATAAATTCAAGACCATTGAAATCATCCCAAGTATCTTCTCAGACCAGAGTGGAGTAAAACTAACATTTAACAACAAACAGAATATTATTAAAAGTCACAGAATTAGGAAACTAAACAACATACTCCTGAAGAACCACTGGGTCAGAGACTCACTCAAGCAGGAAATTCAAATGTTCCTGGAAACAAATGAAAATGAAGACACAAGCTATCAAAATATTTGGGACACAGTAAAGCAGTACTGAGAGGGAAACTTATAGCCATACAGTCACATATTAAACACCAAGAAGAAGCTCAAATGAACGACCTTACTGCACACCTCAAGGACTTAGAGGAAGAGGGACAAAGGAACCCTAAAGCAACCAGAAGGACAGAAATCACTAAAGTTAGAGCGGAAATAAACAACATCGAAAATAAAAGAACCATACAAAAGATCAATGAAGCCAAATGTTGGTTCTTTGAAAGATTAAACAAAATTGACAAACCCCTAGCCAGACTCACCAAACAAAAAAGAGAGAAGACTCAAATTAATAGAATTGTAAACGATGCAGGAGATATCACAACTGACACCACAGAAATCCAGAGAATCCTGCAAAACTTCTATGAAGAACTATATGCCACCAAGCTAGAGAATCTGGAAGAAATGGAACAATTCCTAGAAACATATGCCCTTCCAAAACTGAACCAAGTAGAACTACAAAATCTAAATGCACCAATCACAGACAAAGAAATTGAAACCATTATTAAGAATCTCCCCAAGAACAGAAGTCCTGGACCAGATGGCTTCACAAATGAATTCTACAAAACTTTCAGGAAACAGTTAATACCCATACTTCTTAAGCTATTCCATAAGATTGAAGAAACAGGAATACTCCCTTCCACCTTCTATGAAGCCAACATCACCCTGATACCAAAAGCTGATAGGGACAGAACAAAAAAGGAAAACTACAGACCAATATCTCAGATGAACATGGATGCCAAAATATTAAACAAGATCTTGGCCAACCGGATATAGCAACATATCAAAAAGATTGTTCATCACGACCAAGTGGGATTCATCCCAGGAATGCAAGGCTGGTTCAACATCCGTAAGTCAATCAATGTCATTCACCACATCAATAAAAGCAAAGCCAAAAACCACATGATTATCTCAATAGATGCAGAGAAAGCCTTTGACAAAATCCAACACCCGTTCATGCTCAAAACTCTACAAATAATGGGAATAGATGGGAAATTCCTCAAGATAGTGGAGTCTATATATAGCAAACCTACAGCCAACATCATACTCAATGGACAGAAGCTGAAAGCATTCCCCCTCAGATCGGGGACTAGACAGGGTTGTCCACTGTCACCGTTACTCTTCAACATAGTATTGGAAGTTCTTGCCATAGCAATCAGGCAAGAGAAAGAAATCAAAGGAATACAGATTGGAAGGGAAGAAGTCAAGCTCTCACTATTTGCAGATGATATGATAGTATACATAGAAAGACCTAAAGAATCCAGCAGAAAATTACTGGAAGTTATTAGGCAATATAGCAAGGTTAGGGTACAAAATTAATGTACAAAAATCAGTGGCATTTCTTTATGCAAACACTAAATCTGAAGAAGAAGAAGACATCCAGAAATCACTCCCATTTTCTGTTTCAGCAAAATCAATCAAATACCTAGGAATAAAGTTGACCAAAGAAGTGAAAGACTTGTATGCTGAAAAGTATGAGTCACTATTGAAGGAAATAGAAACTGATACCAAGAAATGGAAAGATATTCCATGCTCATGGATTGGAAGATAAATATCATCAAAATGAATATTCTCCCCAGAGCATATACAAATTTAATGCAATACCCATCAAAGTTCCACCAAGCTTCTTTAAGAGAATAGAATAAACACTACAATCATTTATCTGGAACCTAAAAACACCTAGAATTTCCAAAACCATCTTGAGGAAAAGAAACAGAAATGGAGGCATCACACTCCCAGACCTTAAACTATATTATAAAGCCATCATCATCAAAACAGCATGTTACTGGAACAAAAATAGGCACACAGACCAGTGGAACAGAATTGAAAGCCCCAAAATAAATCCCCAGACCTATGGACATCTAATCTTTGATAAGGGGGCCCAAAGTATTAAGTGGAAGAAGGAGGCTCTCTTCAATAAATGGTGCTGGGAAAACTGGGTTGTAACATGCAGAAGAATGAAATTGAACCACTTTATCTCACCAGAAACAAAAATCAACTCCAAATTCATCAAAGACCTAGATGTCAGACCAGAAACAATCAAATACTTAGAGGAAAACATTGGTAAAACACTTTCCTACCTAGACCTCAAGGACATCTTTGATGAATCAAACCCAATTGCAAGGAAGACTAAAGCAGAATCAAACCAATGGGACTACATCAAATTGAAAAGCTTCTGCACAGCCAAAGAAACTATTAAACAAACAGAGAGACCCCTCACAGAATGGGAGAAGATCTTCACATGCCATACATCAGACAAGAAACTAATCACCAAAATATATAAAGAGCTCAGCAAACTTAGCACCAAAAAGCAAATGACCCCATCCAAAAATGGGCAGAGGATATGAACAAAACATTCACTACAGAGGAGATCCAAAAGGCTAACAAACATATGAAAAACTGCTCTAGGTCACTGATTGTCAGAGAAATGCAAATTAAGACAACACTAAGATACCACCTCACTCCTGTAAGAATGGCATACATCAAAAAGGACAGCAGCAACAAATGCTGGAGAGGTTGTGGGGACAGAGGAACCCTTTTACATTGCTGGTGGGAATGTAAATTGGTCCAGCCTCTGTGGAGAGCAGTCTGGAAAACTCTCAGAAGGCTAGACATAGACCTTCCATATGATCCAGTAATTCCTCTCCTGGGGTTATACCCCAAGGACTCCATAACACCCAAACAAAAAGAGGTGTGTACTCCTATGTTCATAGCAGCACAATTCATAATAGCTAAAACCTGGAAGCAACCCAAGTGCCCAACAACAGATGAGTGGCTAAGAAAGCTGTGGTATATATACACAATGGAATACTATGTAGCTATCAAGAACAATGAACCCACCTTCTCTGACCCATCCTGGACAGAGCTAGAAGGAATTATGTTAAGTAAACTAAGTCAGAAAGATAAAGATGAGTATGGGATGATCCCACTCATCAACAGAACTTGACTAAGAAGATCTGAAAGGGAAACTAAAAGTAGGACCTGATCAAATTGTAAGTGGGGCACCAAAGTAAAAACCCTATGGTGAGGCGTAGACATGCAGCTTCCTGGGCCAGTGGGGGGTGGGAGTAGGTGGGAGGGATGGGTCACAGTCTTTTGGTGGTGGGAATGGTGTTTATGTACACTCCTAGTAAAATGTAGACATATAAATCAGTAGTTAATTAATATGAGAGGGGGAAAATCAATTGTATGTCTCAAAGTTTTTCAAAACACAAACTGAATCTTTTTAATATATAGGCTGTGTATTTGATATGCGGACTCTCTCAAAAGCCTAGACCAAGTAGATTAGAAGCATTCAATAGCACAGCTATATACAAGATACTGGATACTGTACAGCAAACCCTAACAAAAGGACTTTTCAAAGTTAACCCAATTACCAAATAATGTGATGATAACATTAACTATAAATTGTCTTTTTGAACCCTAAGACAGCTGGAACCTCAGATCTCCACTATAGAGCCCCTACTTCCCCCAGTCCTAGAACCCTTGGATAGGGCCCACTTTCCCATATGCCTCTCCCAATCCATACCAAATAATATTGCATCCGCTGATCACAACCTAACCAACACAACGATTGCCACCTCAACATGCTTCACCTCAGACTGTGTCCAGAGACTTCACATGTGGAATGACAACCCTTCAGCTTCATTACTCGGGTGAGACCTTTCCTTTTATAGTACACTCTAATTTCATCTCAGGTGGTTCACTTTCTAACAAAGTCCCAAAACCTAGATATATACCAGTTTCTGTGAGAGAGAGCTTATGTTCACACATATCCATAAACTAGTGCAAAATATATACCTGAAAGCAGAAGTACACTAGAGTTTGCAGTGAGTACCTCCCTAACACTTCCTCTCCACTATTCCAAGCTTTGGGTCCATGATTGCTCAACAATTTGTTTGGCTTCGTATGTTAACTCTCTTTCAATTACCAGGTTCCAGATGCCACCAGGATGCTGGCCAGGCTTCCCTGGATTTAAGACCCCACCAATGTGTCCTGGAGCTCAGCTTCCCCAGAGACACACCCTACTAAGGAAAGAGAGAGGCAGACTGGGAGTATGGACCGACCAGTCAATGCCCATGTTCAGCGGGGAAGCAATTACAGAAGCCAGACCTTCCACCTTCTGCAACCCTCAATGATCCTGGGTCCATGTTCCCAGAGGGATAGAGAATGGGAAAGCTATCATGGGAGGGGGTGGGTTATGGAGATTGGGTGGTGGGAATTGTGTGGAGTTGTATCCCTCCTACCCTATGGTTTTGTTAATTAATCCTTTCTTAAATTAAAAAAAAATTTTTTTAAAAAGAATCCAAGTAGTGAGGAGAGAAGGATTCACAATCAAGGTACAAATTTCCTGCCCTTTTGGTCTCCAGCAACTGGGTCAAAATTGCACTGCTACAGCAGCACAATTAGTCCTATAACTCTCAGTGATGCAGTGTTTGTCAATACTGCTAGGGAAACAGAATCAGGTACCCACTGCTTTCGACCACAGATCTGCTGCAGTGGCTGCTAGTACTAGTGCATGCCCACCCTGCTAGCTCAGTCCTCTGGGCCAATGACTCAAAAGTTCTGAAGTTCATCCCACACAATCCTGTCCTGCACACAAAGCTCCAGCCATCCCTCCACCTAGGCCTTCTGCTGCAGATTCAGCCCAGCCTGGTTCAGTTCACACTCTATTCAGCTTGTAGCTTCAGATAGCTCACTCGGCTCCAGCTAGAACCTTGCCACTGCATTCAGCCCAAACCTGGTTCAGTGCATTTTGGACACAGCTTGTCTAGTTCTAGATAGGGCCACTGCCTTATTAGCTGTAATCTAGTTCACATTAGTGCTTTACCATCTACTTCCTCAGCCACCTTAGTGGAGAATCAATCATAATAAAAGGACAGTGTGTTTGACTTGCAATGGCAAAACAACTCCAAATTCAACGGGATTATACAAACTTCATGATGACTTTAATGACTGCGACCCTAAAGATGTTTACCAAAGTGAGAAATATGGAGTACTACAACAAACTCAGAGAGATAATGAGAGAATATATAGATAAATTCATAACAACCCTCAGAAGAGTAAAGAATGAAGTAAGAGTGTTAAATACCACAGCAAAGAACATCTACAAGAAAACAGACACCACAAGATACTGGATACTGTACAGCAAACCATAACAAAGGGACTTTTCAAAGTTAACCCAATTAACAAATAATGTGATGATAATATTAACTATCGATTGTCTTTTTGAACTCTAAGACAGCAGGAACCTCACATCTTCACTATAGAGCCCCTACTTCCCCCAGTCCTGGAACCCTTGGATAGGGCCCACTTTCCCGTATGCATCTCCCAATCCAAACCAAATAATATTGCATCCGCCGATCACAACCTAACCAAAGCAATGATTGCCACCTCAACATGCTTCACCTCAGACTGTGTCCAGAGACTTCACGTGTGGAATGACAACCCTTCAGCTTCATTACTCGGGTGAGACCTTTCCTTTTATAGTACACTCTAATTTCATCTCAGGTGGTTCACTTTCTAACAAAGTCCCAAAACCTAGATATACACCAGTTTCTGTGAGAGAGAGCTTATGTGCACACGTATCCATAAACTACTGCAAAATATATACCTGAAAGCAGAAGTACACTAGAGTTTGCAGTGAGTACCTCCCTAACACTTCCTCTCCACTATTCCAAGCTTGGGATCCATGATTGCTCAACAAATTGTTTGGCTTCATATGTTAACTCTCTTTTCAATCACCAGGTTCCAGATGCCACCAGGATGCTGGCTAGGCTTCCCTGGATTGAAGACCCCACCAATGTGTCCTGGAGCTCAGCTTCCCCAGAGACACACCTTACTAGGGAAAGAGAGAGGCAGACTGGGAGAGTATGGACCGACCAGTCAACGCCCATGTTCAGCGGGGAAGCAATTACAGAAGCCAGACCTTCTACCTTCTGCAACCCTCAACGACCCTGGGTCCATGCTCCCAGAGGGCTAGAGAATGGGAAAGCTATCATAGGAGGGGGTGGGTTATGGAGATTGGGTGGTGGGAATTGTGTGGAGTTGTACCCCTCCTACCTTATGTTTTTGTTCATTAATCCTTTCTTAAATAAAAAATTAAAAAAAAATAAAATATAATATAAAAGAAAAGAAAACAGACACCAAAGGCCAAAGTAGAGAACAAGATGTTAAGATTATGGAGGTCATCCAAAAAGAAAGAAAAAAAAAAAGACACACTAAAACAAATGAAGGTAATATAAAAGAATTACGAACAATTTCAATAGAACATTTTAATTGGAGTAAATGCAGAATCAGAAAAAGGGATAGAATTCAAATTTGAAATTCTAGATGAGAATTTTTCCAAATTAAAGAAGTAGGTAAGACCCTAGATTCCTAATATGTAGCAGGAGACTTGAAGGCATCCAATAAAAATAAATTTAAACCCAAGTTTACCAAATCACATAATAGTTAAAAATAGCAAATATCAAAGACAAAGAGATTATTCTGAAGGCAGCCAGAGAGAAGAAAAGAGTAATTTATAAAGGAAACCCCATAAGACTGTCAGTAGGTTTCTCAACAGAAACACTAAAAGCAAGAAAGGCTGATGGGATATATGCAACGTTCTGGTTGAAAAAGGCCTTCAACTCAAACTACTTTAACCTGATAAATGACCAGACAGGTTTGAAGGAGACATACCCTAATTTTTATATAAGCAACAGCAGAAAGAATTCATCACCTCGGGGCTGGGGTTAAGTGCACATGGTGCGAAGCCTAAGGATCAGCACAGGAATCCCTGTTCCAGTCCCCTGGCTTCCCACCTGCAAGTGGGGTCACCACAAGCAGTGAAGCAGGTCTGCAGGTGTCTATCTTTCTCTTCCTCTTCTGTCTTCCCCTCCTCTCTAGATTTCTCTCTGTCCTATCCAACAACAACAGCAAAAACAACAAGGGCAACAAAATGGGGGAAAAAATAGCCTCCAGGAGCAGTGGATTTGTGGTGTAGGCACCAAGCCCCAGTGATACCAGTGATAACCCTGGAGGCAAAAAAAAAAAAAAAAATTGTCACCTCTAAGTCAGGCCATCAGGGAATACAAAAAGGACTCACATGAAAATGAAAATATAAAATGACCTCATCCATAAGGGAAAAATGAAGAAAACCAAGAAAATTAATGAAGTCCAAAAATCATGCTCTTAAAAGAACTCAGATCAACAATAGGTTATGGGTGCAGGGAGAGGTTTTAATGTACTGTGGCAGAGGGATAATGAATTTTCTATGGGGGGAGTGATAGGGTACTGCTCTATGAAGAGATGAAAAATGTATGCATTTATAAAATAAGAACAAATAAAAACTACAAAAAAAAAAAAAAGTAAAGACAGCCCTACCATGGATCCAAATTCTCAGATTTAAAGTAGACCAGAATAATGCTCTGGAGAAAGAAAATAAATTGGAATGGCAAAAATGTGGGAAGCAATTCTCTAGGCCAGGAGGCCAGAGAAGTTCTCAGTAAGAAGATACATTTGAACTATGACAAGCAATGAGTAGGACAAGACAAATGAAAACCCAAGGAAAAGGTTGAGTGGAAAGCTGAGTGAGAGGAAGATGAACATGCTTAAGCTGTCCCTACACCCACAATTAATTTTTGACAAGAGAGCCCAAAACATTAAATGGAGACAGGAGAGTAGTATTCTGTTGTTTGTTTTGTTTTACCAGAGCACTGCCCAGCTCTGGTGTAAAGTGGTACTGAGGATTGAACCTTGGACCTTTGGTGTGTCAGGCAAGAAAGTCTTTTTGAATAACCATTGTGCTGCCTCCCCAGTCCAGAAGAGTATTTTCAACAAATGGTGCTAGAAAAATTGAGCTGAAACATGCATAAGAATGAAATTACGCCACCACATATTACTATGCACAAAAGTCAGATCCAAGTGGATTAAAGACATGAATATTAGATCAGTAAGCATCAAGTTCATAGAAGGAAACATTGGCAGAGCACTCCATGAAATTTGCTTTAGAAATGCCTTTGAAGAATAAAGTCTAACCACAAGGTAAAACAAAAAAAACCAACAGGACTATATATAACTAAAAAGCTTCAGCACAACAAAAGGAACTATCACCAAAATACAACCTACAGAATGTGAGAGCTTTACATGCAATATATTGAACAAGGGGTTAATAACCAAAACATACAGAGAACACACTAAAGTGAGCAGCAATAACAACAAAACAACCCCATTACAAAGTAGGTAAAGGACATGGACAAAATGTTTACTGAGAGAAGATATCCAGAGGCCAGGTGGTGGCACACCTGGTTGAGAGCACATGTTACCAGATGCAGCGACCAGGGTTCCATTCCTTGGTCCCACCTGCAGAAGGAAAACTTCACAAATAGTGAAACAGTGCTGAAGGTATCTGTCTTTCTCTTTCTGTCTCCTGCTTCCACCTCAGTTTCTCTCTCTCTTTCCAATAGATAAATAAACTATTTAAATAAATAAGTACCCAGATAGCTAACAGACATGTGGAAAATACTCAAAGTCACTGATATGAGAAAAATGAAAATAAAAAGAGCAATGAAGTACCACTTTATACCTGTGAGAATGTTATACATTAGAAAGAACAGTAATAATAAGTGATGGTAAGTATGTGAGAAAATCAGGACACTGTTGGTGGAAATGTTAATTGGTTCATTCATCATCTGTGGAAAACAAAACAGAGGTTCCTCAGAACACAAAAAATGGATCTACATCATTATTCAGCAATTTCTCTCCTAGGAATCTATCTGTAGAACATGATAATATCTATCCAAAGAAACTATGTACATGTATTTCATAGAAGCACAGCTTCTTTTTTTATTTTTTTTTATTTAAGAAAGGATTAATTAACAAAACCATGGGTACAACTCCACACAATTCCCACCACCCAATCTCCATATCCCTCCCCATATCCCTCCCCTGATAGCTTTCCCACTCTCTATCCCTCTGGGAGCGTGGACCCAGGGTCATTGAGGGTTGCAGAAGGTAGAAGGTCTGGCTTCTGTAATTGCTTCCCCGCTAAACATGGGCGTTGAATGGTCAGTCCATACTCCCAGTCTACCTCTCTCTTTCCCCAGTAGGGTGTGTCTCTGGGGAAGCTGAGCTCCAGGACACATTGGTGGGGTCTTCAATCCAGGGAAGCCTGGCCAGCATCCTGGTGGCATCTGGAACCTGGTGATTGAAAAGAGAGTTAACATATGAAGCCAAACAAATTGTTGAGCAATCATGGACCCAAAGCTTGGAATAGTGGAGAGGAAGTGTTAGGGAGGTACTCACTGCAAACTCTAGTGTACTTCTGCTTTCAGGTATATATTTTGCACTAGTTTATGGATACGTGTGAACATAAGCTCTCTCTCACAGAAACTGGTATATATCTAGGTTTTGGGACTTTGTTAGAAAGTGAACCACCTGAGATGAAATTAGAGTGTACTATAAAAGGAAAGGTCTCACCCGAGTAATGAAGCTGAAGGGTTGTCATTCCACACGTGAAGTCTCTGGACACAGTCTGAGGTGAAGCATGTTGAGGTGGCAATCATTGCGTTGGTTAGGTTGTGATCAGCGGATGCAATATTATTTGGTATGGATTGGGAGAGGCATACGGGAAAGTGGGCCCTATCTAAGGGTTCCAGGGTTCAAAAAGACAGTTGATAGTTAATGTTATCATCACATTATTTGGTAATTGGGTTAACTTTGAAAAGTCCTTTTGTTAGGGTTTGCTGTACAGTATCCAGTATCTTGTATATAGCTGTGCTATTGAATGCTTCTAATCTACTTGGTCTAGGCTTTTGAGAGAGTCCGCATATCAAATACACAGCCTATATATTAAAAAGATTCAGTTTGTGTTTTGAAAAACTTTGAGACATACAATTGATTTTCCCCCTCTCATATTAATTAACTACTGATTTATATGTCTACATTTTACTAGGAGTGTACATAAACACCATTCCCACCACCAAAAGACTGTGACCCATCCCTCCCACCCACTCCCACCCCCCACTGGCCCAGGAAGATGCATGTTTACCCCTCACCACAGGGTTTTTACTTTGGTGCCCTACTTACAATTTGGTCAGGTCCCGCTTTTAGTTTCCTTTCAGATCTTCTTAGTCAAGTTCTGTTGATGAGTGGGATCATCCCATACTCATCTTTATCTTTCTGACTTAGCTCACTTAACATAATTCCTTCTAGCTCTGTCCAGGATGGGTCAGAGAAGGTGGGTTCATTGTTCTTGATAGCTGCATAGTATTCCATTGTGTATATATACCACAGCTTTCTTAGCCACTCATCTGTTGTTGGGCACTTGGGTTGCTTCCATGTTTTAGCTATTATGAATTGTGCTGCTATGAACATAGGAGTACACACCTCTTTTTGGTTGGGTGTTATGGAGTCCTTGGGGTATAACCCCAGGAGAGGAATTACTGGATCATATGGAAGGTCTATGTCTAGCCTTCTGAGAGTTTTCCAGACTGCTCTCCACAGAGGCTGTACCAATTTACATTCCCACCAGCAATGTAAAAGGGTTCCTCTGTCCCCACAACCTCTCCAGCATTTGTTGCTGCTGTCCTTTTTGATGTATGCCATTCTTACAGGAGTGAGGTGGTATCTTAGTGTTGTCTTAATTTGCATTTCTCTGACAATCAGTGACCTAGAGCAGTTTTTCATATGTTTGTTAGCCTTTTGGATCTCCTCTGTAGTGAATGTTTTGTTCATATCCTCTGCCCATTTTTGGATGGGGTCATTTGCTTTTTGGTGCTAAGTTTGCTGAGCTCTTTATATATTTTGGTGATTAGTTTCTTGTCTGATGTATGGCATGTGAAGATCTTCTCCCATTCTGTGAGGGGTCTCTCTGTTTGTTTAGTAGTTTCTTTGGATTTGCAGAAGCTTTTCAATTTGATATAGTCCCATTGGTTTGTTTCTGCTTTAGTCTTCCTTGCAATTGGGTTTGATTCATCAAAGATGTCCTTGAGGCGTAGGTAGGAAAGTGTTTTACCAATGTTTTCCTCTAAGTATTTGATTGTTTCTGGTCTGACATCTAGGTCTTTGATGCATTTGGAGTTGATTTTTGTTTCTGGTGAGATAAAGTGGTTCAATTTCATTCTTCTGCATGTTACAACCCAGTTTTCCCAGCACCATTTATTGAAGAGAGCCTCCTTCTTCCACTTAATACTTTGGGCCCCCTTATCAAAGATTAGATGTCCATAGGTGTGGGGATTTATTTCTGGGCTTTCATTCTGTTCCACTGGTCTGTGAGCAGCACAGCTTCTAATATCCTAAACCAGGAAGCAATCCACATATCCAACAACAGATGTAGTTAAGAAAGTTACAATAAATTATATATATATATATACACACACACGCACACACACACACACAGATATATATATATATATATATATATATATATATATATATATATGTATGTATGTATGTATAATGGAATAGTGCTCAGCTGTAAGAAATGATGGAATCCTTCTCCTTTTCCATTTCTTGGACAGAACTTGAAGGAATCATGTTAAGTAAGATAAACTAGGAGAATTAACTAATTATATTTAACAATTAATACCAGATGATCTCACTTATAGGTACTTAAGCAAGGTAAAGAAAGGGAAACACAGAGTGAAGCCTAGATGGGGTGTGGTATATTGCAGCAAAGCATAAAACTCTGAATAAGAGGGCAGGGCATCAGGTATCCAGTATAGGGTGGTGAAAAGGGATTTATGATGGTTGTGGAAATGGTATGCAGACACCTATGTGGGAAGACAAGAAGCTGTACACATGTCAACAACTGTCCTATAAACTATTGTTTACCCAATAAAATTATTTCAAAAGGAAGTACTAAAGATGTTGTAGTATGCAAAAATTCAAGGGAAGATTATGGACCCTGGAGCATACCAATAATACACAGCATTAAGATCTCTGTGACTGCATTTAAACAGCATTCATAGGGTTTGCTGCGGGAAAAGGTGAATTATTGTCATTTGAACACTCTGTGACTATTCATTAGTACACTTGATTAATGGAAGATGACATGGATTGGGCAAGAAAAATAACTGCAGCAAATAAATGCCTTGGCATCTCCAGATCTTCGACTTTGGCAAGCAGCTTCTTCAAGAGCCTCTTTTGCTGCATTTGGCAGCTGGGCATCCCAGAACAGCAGGGAGACAAGGCAGACATAATCTTTGCAATACAGTAAAACCAAGAGAGATCTTCAGGGGACATATACCAGGAGACAATGAAGAATTCCTCCATCTTCTGAAGCAAGCCACCAGAGAGCCTTGGCTCCAGTCATGCAAAACCACGCTGCCCCACCCCAAATCTATCTTTGACCTCATAGTCCTACTTTCCTGTATCCAGATCAGGAAGGAAAACTTTAGGCCCAGTTATTTGAAAAAGCTCTGTGCCACCAACAGACCTTGAGAAAGCTATAAAAATTTTCTAGATATCCCTATAGGAAACATCTGTCCAAGGACACTCATGAAAAGACAAGGTCAAGGAGCCAGGTGGTGGTGCATCTAGTAGAATGCAAGTATTGCAGTGGCTAAGGACCCAGGTTCAAGTCCCTGGTCCCCACCTGCAAGAGATAAAGCTTCACAAGCAGTGAAGTAGCGCTGAAGTTGCCGCTCACCCCTCCTGTATTTCCCTCTCCTCTCAGTTTTTCTGTTCTGTCCAAAAATAAAATAAAATGGTCATCCTTTTTGGACCTGTATTCTCTCTCCCCACCCACCCACCCACCCACTCACCCAGCATCTTTTGCTTTGGTGCAATATGCCAATTCCAGTTCAGATTCTACTTATGTTTTCTCTTCTGTTCTTGTTTTTCAACTTCTGCCTGAGAGTGAGACTATCCCATATTCATCCTTCTGTTTATGACTTATTTCACTTAACATGAATTTTTCAAGGTTGAAAATGGTGAGGTCCACTGCAGAACTGAGAGGAATCACTCTTGCTTAACAATTTTCTCTTTAAATCAGTTCTATAAACCTCATGTTTCCTCAGTACTCTGGCTTTCCAAAAGCACATTTTCTTTTGACTGATGTTCCCATCTCAATAAAAAAAAAAACCATGATTTTTCCAGTAATTGAAAGGGTGGTGATTGAGAGGAAAAGCACTTGGGTAAAACTTACAATTTTTGTTAGGGCAAGATGACCAAAGGGCTTGAATTCCAAATCCTTCAGGACCCAGTGACAGAAAAAGAAAGAAAAAAAACACTCAGAAGTAGTAGGTGTGACTTTAAACAGAATAAAAGGCAAGACTATAGAAAAAAATGGGCAAATATATAAATATAGAGATAGATAATTATAGAAATAATAGTCAACCCGGTGGTTCCTGGAAGGTGGCGGACTGAGAAGCTGCTAGTGGCTTGAGCTCTGACCACATCTTCTGGAAACGGTAGGATTTCCTGCCTTTAGTAGGCCAGTCAATAAGGGGTCCTAGCGGTGACACCAAGGAGGTGACTATAACTTAATTTGGGTTAAAAAATAGAGTAGAAAAAAAGGGGAATTTTTTTTCTTTTAAATTATTTAATCCCAAATCGCACCTCCTTCCCCTTCCACCCCACCCCCCAATAGCCAGTCCCTGGGGACTGGCTCCTAGCAGGCTCCCTTGCTGAGCTTCTTTCTTTACCAAGATTCCTGTCCCACTAGGGAGTATTATTCATTCTAAGTCTATTCTCTTCTGAAACCTCTGGCCTTTTTTCTTTCTAAGTAGCCAACCCCCCCACCCACCCCGCATAGCTAATTAAATAATTAAAAATAAATAAATAAATAACTCTTTCCTTTCACCGCTCTTTTATTACTGTTCTTTTTCTTATCTTTTTTTCTCTCTCTTTCTTTCTTTCTTTTTTTCTTTTTCTCATTCTTTTTTATTTAACATTTCTTTCTTTATATATATATTTATTTATTCCCTTTTGTTGCCCTTGTTTTATTGTTGTAGCTGTTGTTGTTATTAATGTTGTCATTGTTGGATAGGACAGACATAAATAGAGAGAGGAGGGGAAGACAGAGAGGGGGAGAGAAAGATAGACACCTGCAGACCTGCTTCACCGCCTGTGAAGTGATTCCCCTGCAGGTGGGGAGCCGGGGCTCGAACTGGGATCCTTACGCTGGTCCTTGTGCTTTGTGCCACATGCGCTTAACCCGCTGCAATACCACCAACTCCCCTTTTTCTCATTCTTGTCATCCTTTCTTCTTTAATCCTACAGCTTCCAAAGCCACAGGCCCCATCCCTCACACCACCAAAGAGTGTGCTTTCACTGAATCACTGATACACGTTTGTGAATTATTTTGGGGAAGAATTCTGACTCAGAGTAGACTCTCACTGTGAGTATCTCTGCTCAACTTCTCTTCCTCCTTTAGCTACCCCTAGAATATACAGTGGATAGTAGATTTGCATAACTGTCTATTTCAGCTATCCTTGTCTAGTCCTGAGGTTTTTTTTTTAATTTTTTTAATTTTTTTCTATTTTATTTTGTTTATTTAAGAAAGGATTAATTAACAAAACCATAGGTTAGGAGGGGTACAACTCCACACAATTCCCACCACCCAATCTCCATAACCCACCCCCTCCCCTGATAGCTTTCCCATTCTCTATCCCTCTGGGAGCATGGACCCAGGGTCATTGAGGGTTGCAGAAGGTAGAAGGTCTGGCTTCTGTAATTGCTTCCCCACTGAACATGGGCATTGACTGGTCGGTCCATACTCCCAGTCTGCCTCTCTCTTTCCCTAGTAGGGTGTGTCTCTGGGGAAGCTGAGCTCCAGGACACATTGGTGGGGTCTTCAATCCAGGGAAGCCTGGCAAGCATCCTGGTGGCATCTGGAACCTGGTGATTGAAAAGAGAGTTAACATACGAAGCCAAACAAATTGTTGAGCAATCATGGACCCAAAGCTTGGAATAGTGGAGAGGAAGTGTTAGGGGGATACTCACTGCAAGCTCTAGTGTACTGCTTTCAGGTATATATTTTGCAGTAGTTTATAGATACGTGTGAAGATATGCTCTCTCTCACAGAAACTGGTGTATATCTAGGTTTTGGGACTTTGTTAGAAAGTGAACCACCTGAGATGAAATTAGAGTATACTATGAAAGGAAAGGTCTCACCCGAGTAATGAAGCTGAAGGGTTGTCATTCCACATGTGAAGTCTCTTGACATAGTCTGAAGTGAAGCATGTTGAGGTGGCAATTGTTGCATTGGTTAGGTTGTGATCGGCAGATGCAATATTATTTGGTATGGATTGGGAGAGGCATACGAGAAAGTGGGCCCTATCCAAGGGTACCAGGACTGGGGGAAGTAGGGGCTCTATAGTGGAGATGTGAGGTTCCTGCTGTCTTAGGGTTCAAAAAGACAATTTATAGTTAATGTTATCATCACATTATTTGGTAATTGGGTTAACTTTGAAAAGTCCTTTTGTTAGGGTTTGCTGTACAGTATCTAGTATCTTGTATATAGCTGTGCTATTGAATGCTTCTAATCTACTTGGTCTAGGCTTTTGAGAGAGTCCGCATATCAAATACACAGCCTATATATTAAAAAGATTCAGTTTGTGTTTTGAAAAACTTTGAGACATACAATTGATTTTCCCCCTCTCATATTAATTAACTACTGATTTATATGTCTACATTTTGCTGGGAGTGTACATAAACACCATTCCCACCACCAAAAGACTGTGACCCATCCCTCCCACCCACCCCCATCCCCACTGGCCCAGGAAGCTGCATGTTTACCCCTCACCACAGGGTTTTTACTTTGGTGCCCTACTTACAATTTGATCAGGTCCTGCTTTTAGTTTCCCTTTCAGATCTTCTTAGTCAAGTTCTGTTGATGAGTGGGATCATCCCATACTCATCTTTATCTTTCTGACTTAGTTCACTTAACATAATTCCTTTCCATTGTGTATATATACCACAGCTTTCTCAGCCACTCATCTGTTGTTAGGAACCTGGGTTGCTTCCAGGTTTTAGTTATTATGAATTGTGCTGCTATGAACATAGGAGTACACACCTCTTTTTGGTTGGGTGTTATGGAGTCCTTGGGGTATAACCCCAGGAGAGGAATTTCTGGATCATATGGAAGGTCCATGTCTAGCCTTCTGAGAGTTTTCCAGACTGCTCTCCACAGAGGCTGTACCAATTTACATTCCCACCAGCAATGTAAAAGTAAAAATGTAAAAATGTAAAATGTAACAATGTAAAAAATGTATAAATGTAACAATCAGCTGGCTCTGATCACGAAGTTTGAGGTATCCTGGGACAGGGTTGTTTTTTTACCCTGCTCTATTTTATTATTAATATTATATAAAGGCATATATCTCCCCCCCTTTAGGTTGATCAGAATTAACTCTTAGGGTATCTTTCATTGCTAGGGTAGTGGGCATCTTATCTATTGTGGGAGGAACTTGTCTCATTACTCCTACCTCTTCTACAGACTCTCCCCTTCCTCCTCCTCCTAGCTAATTTTAAAAAATTAAATTAAATTAAAAATAAAGTAATTTGAAAAAAAACTTTCCTTTCACTGCTCTTTAATTACAGCTCTTTTTCTTATCTTTTCTCTTTTCTATCTCTCGTTTCTTTTGTTTGTTTGTTTGTTTGTTTTATCTTGTCATACACTTCTTCCTTCCTTCTTCTTTGCCTTTCTGAATTTGTGAATTACCTTGGAAGAAATCTGACTCAGAGTGGACTCTCTATGTGTGTGTCTCTGCTCTACTTCTCTTTCCCCTCTTGTTACCCCTAGAATATACAGTGGATAGTAGATTTGCATAACTGTCTATTCTTGTTATCCTTTCTTTCTTTTCTCTTTATTCTTCACTGGGATTTGGTTACTGTTTTTTTCATGGACTGGAGACATTGTTTGGCTAACTGGTAGTGATTAAACTGCTTCAATACTTGCTTCAGTTGCTATTGTAATTCCTGAGGTTGGTGAGTGCAATTGTCATAAAGGTATTTAGTATAGTGTTGTTTGTACTCAAGACACAACAACTGAGGAACAACAAAGCATAAAAAAAGAAACACATAAATCAAAAAAATGGGTAGATCAAAAACAAATAAAACTGCTACTCCAATGAATGAAGACAAGAGCCCAGAAGAAACTACAAATCAGCCAGAAGTAACCATAGATAAGAAAAGTATGCAAGCAATAATAAACTTATTAATCACAGAAATGAAAACAACATTGAAAGAAAGGAATGGCAGTATTAGGGAAGCAACAGATGAGACCCCCAAGGAAAATACTGATTATCTTGAGGCAATTAGAGAACTGAAAGCTGAAATAGCTGTAATGAAGAAAGAAGTTGAGGGAAGGGAAAGCAGACTAACAGAAGCAGAAAACTTTCATCTTCTATTCATATTTGGTAATTTGCACTGAGTCAAATCACTGGGGAACAAATGGTTTCAAGAGAGGTAGTTAAAATAAGCTCTCTACCCACTATATTGAGTGTCTTTGCTGGCCATTAAATCCTATGAACTCTTCATGGGCTTGGTTCTGAGATTTTCTACACCAGAAATTTTTTTCCCCAGAATCAAGTTCAAATGTTTGATATTCTATTACAGTGTCATTGCTCTAGAGTTTGATTACATCAACAACTGTATTACAACAACTAGCCTTTAGAAAAATAAGCTTATCAGTTTAGGAAGTACTTTTTGCCCTAATTCAACTTTATAACCCAATTCTCAACTCTGACAACATCTTCTGAGACAATATTTTTATCCACCTTCACGTTAGCTATAAAACACAAGCAAAAACTACAAAAGTCATAGACTCCGAGAAACATACCTAAAATAGACGTCTACACTTCTTTCCACTCTAAGATCCCTATTCTTACTAGCTCTGCTCCTACTTTTTGGTTCCTGTTCATTAAACATTTGGCCAAGTTGCAGATGCTATCATGATTCTATCCTGACTTCTCTGGGCAGACAAACTCACAAATGTGTCCCAGAAACTCACCTCTCCAGAGCCCTAGCCCACTAGGTAAAGATAGAAACAGGCTGGGTTTATGGATTGACCTGCCAATGCCCATGTCCAGCAGAGAAGCAACTACAGAGCAATAACTCCTACCTTCCACACCTCCAAAAGATTTTTGACCCATATTTCTAATGAGGAAGAAATGTTAGGGAAGATGTCCAGAGAGCTCTGAACTTCATTTCCATCAGGACCTGGAGAAAGAAGAGGAAAAAGAGAAGAACATTAGTAAGTAGTAATAGGTGTGGATGTGACATAGAAAGAGAAGGCAGGATCATAGCAAAAAATGGGCAAATATAGATAGACAGATAGTTACAGAAATAATAGTCGACCCATATCTGCAACCTTGGGAGAATTACTGTAGCTTCCAATGGACAGAATAGGGATACTGGTGGTGAAAATAGTACAGAATTGTACACCTGTTACTTATAATTTTGTAAATTAATATTAAGTCACTAATCATTTTTTGAAAAGATAGGAAATAAACCTGCCTTTTTCACTGTGAAAAAAAAAACAAAAAGAAGCTTGTCTAGTGATCTTAGAGGTAGCACAATAGATGAAGTGTTGAACCATGAAGCATGAGGTCCTAAGTTTAATACCTGCCATTGCATGTGCCAGAGTAATGCTTTTGTTCTCTCTCTCTCTCTCTCTGTGACCAGGGACTATGAACTCAGTCTGACAAGGATCCAGAGGTCAAATAGGTTTCTGTGCTAAATATGAATATGCATGAGCTGTGGGTCAGATCAATGTAATAAATAGTTAATTGTACTTACATATATTTTCAAGTTTGGGTGCCACTCTTTACCCTAACTCACCTCTCAGTTTCTGTTCCCCACTCTGACACTATCTTTCCAGACAAGATTTCTTGTCCACGTTCATGTTAGATATCAAGCTTAAGTAAAGGTTACTAAAGTCCTAGGCTCCTAGGAACATACACAAAATAGATATCCTAGCCGCTTTCTACCAAAGGGTTTCTACTCTATTCCTACTTTTTGGTTCCTGTTTATTAAAAAAAAAAAAAAAAGTTTGCCCTGATTTATATCTTACTCCCTTTCAGACACTAAGTTACAGATGCTATTATGATCCTATCCTGACCTCATCAACATGTCCCTGAACCTCACCTCTCCAGAGCCTCACCCCACCAGGGAGAGATAGCAACAGGTTGGGAGTATGGACTGACCTGTCAACATCCATGTCTAGCAGAGAATAAATTACAGAAGCCTGAATTCCTTCTGCACCCCAAAAAGTACTTTGGATTAAGAATAAATCCAATAAAGGAGGTGAATGACCTTTACAACAAAAATTTAAAGAAATAGAGGATGACACAAAGTAATAGAAGAACATCTCCTGTTCATAGATTAGAAGACTAAATATCATTAAAATGGCAATTCTTCCAAAAGCAATCTATGGATTCAGTGTAACCCCTATTAAATTTCTAAGTACATATTTCAAGGTAATTGAACAACTTAAACAAAAATTTGTGCAAAAATTATCTAAAAAAAAAATAGCAGGAACACTCCTGAGGAAAAGCAAAAAAAAAAGGGAGGCATCACAATTCCTGACTTCAGGTTATTACAATGCAATAATAGCTTAAAAATAGTGTGGTACTGGAACAAAAATGGATATATGGACCAATGGAACAGGACAGAGAGCTCAGAACTAAACCCACACATGTATAGATACATTATATATGATAAAGGGGCCAAAAATGCCCAATGGGGGAAAGAACGCCTCTTTTACAAATGGTGTTGGGTGAATTAGACAACCACATGCAAAAAAAAAAAAAATGAAACTAGACCACCATCTAACACCATGCACCAAAATTAACTCAAAATGGGTCAAAGATCTGGATCTTATGTGTAGAATAATACATTAGTGAAACATTTCAGGACCTTAACATTAAAGATTTATTTGGAGACTCCACCCTATGGGCAAGGAAAACAAAATCAAGAATGAACATATGGGATTATATTAAACTTAAAAGCTCCTACACATCAAAAGAAAATTCTATAAGGACAAACAAGAAGCATAGCAAATGAAAAAAGATGCTTGTACAGTACACTCAGACAAGCTGTTGATATCAAACATCTATAAAGAACACATACAGCTCAAAAAAAAAAAAAGAACAACCCAATTAAAAACAGGGCAGAAGATATGAATAGACTTATGTAAAGTAGAGACATCCACTATGAAGCGCATATGACAGAAAGCACAAGGACCCATGTAAGGATCACGGTTCAAGCCTCCGACTCTCCACCTGCAGGGGGGACACTTCACAAGTGGCAAAGCAGGTCTGCAAGTATCTATCCTTCTCTTTCTCTCTCCATCTCTCCCTCCTCTTTCAATTTCTGTCATATCCAATAAAATAGAAAAATGGTCACCAGGAATAGTGGATTTGTAGTGCCAGTGCCGAGCCCCAGTGATAACTCTAGAGTCAAAAAAAAAAAGTTGGGGGGACAGAAAGATACACATGGCCACAGACATATGTGGAAATGCTGCAATTCACTCATAATTAGAGAAATGCAAATTAAAACAACATTGAGATTTCACCTCACACCTGTGAGAATGGGCTCCATCAATAAAACAAGAGAATATAAGTGTTGGAGAGGATGTGGAGACAGAGGAACTCTACTACACTGCTGCTGGGAGTGCATATTGGTGCAGCCATTATGGAGAATCCTTAAACAAACACAAATGGAAATACTATATGATTCAGCAATTCTACTACTAGGCATTTACCCAAAAGATAAAATAACACTGATTCAAAGGGATAAATACACCCCCATGCTCATAGTGCTTTCATTCACAATAGGAAAAACTTGCAAACAACCAAAATGTCTTTTGACAGATGACTAGATAAAAAAAAAAGTTATGGGACATATACTCAATGGAGTATTATTCATCAATAAAAAAGATTATATATGGAGTCTGACGGTAGCACAGCGGGTTAAGCACACATGGCACAAAGCACAAGGACATGTAAGGATCCCAGTTTGAGTCCCCAGCTCCCCACCTGAAGGGGAGTCACTTCACAGGTGGTGAAGCAGGTCTGCAGGTGTCTGTGTTTCTCTCCCCCTTTCTGTGTTTCCCTCCTCTCTCCATTTCTCTCTGTCCTATGCAGCAACAATGACATCAATAACAACTACAACAATAAAACAACAAGGGCAACAAAAGGGAATAAATAAATAAATACTTTTTTAAAATGTTAGGAGAAGATAACCAGAGGGCTCTGAACCCCAGTTCCACCAGGACCTGGAACTTTTGAGACCTTTGTTTTTGCATCACCACTGATAGGGAAGAGGTTCTAGATAACATCTAACATTGGAGGAAATCACATACTATTTCACTTATCTGAGAGGGAAGAGGAAAAAGGAAGGACAACTATGGGATCATTTTACTCATAAGTGCAATATAGAGAGATTAAATACATGAACTTGAACCCAATATATATTGGGTGGGGCATAGAACTTTGGTTGTAAAAGTGGTGTGGAAGTACACCCCTATAATCTTATAATCTTGTAAATTACTATTAAATCACTAATAAATATATGTTAAAAGATATATGTTCTTTTCAGTGGGTGGTCACTGGAAGAGTCTTCAACACATCTGTACAAAAAGGGTAATGCAATCGTACTGGCAGCTCTGTCAAGGTAAGTAAGTCAAGCCAAGGTGAAGAAGGTCAAGAGAAAGATAATAGAAGCAGAAGAACTTGGTCCTACACAAAACAGAAGATTTAACATCTGCACTACAACTCTTGTTTCTATTCAACACCTGTTGTTTCTTTATTATTATTATTATTATTATTATTATTTTGTTATCACTGGGGCTTTGGCACTCAGGTCTGGCTTTTTCAGACACAAAAAGAGAGAGAAGAGAGAGAGAGAGAGAGAGAGAGAGAGAGAGAGAGAGAGTTATTACCAGAGTACCAAAGCTTCCTCCAGTGCATTGGGGACTGGAATCAAACTTAGGTTGCATGCATGTCAAAGCAGGCATTTTTCATGTGAGTTGTCTTGCCTACCCCAACATGTTTTAAGGTGATCAGGTTTATAAAAATTGCAATTAAACAATGAGACAAAAATTAAAAACTCAACTAGTATATTATGTTTACATAGCTTTGAGTCTTTTAGATGTTACAAGATTTCGAAAAGGAGGCACTCCCTAGAAAAATTAAAAGGGCTTTGAAGAGGAAAAATATAGTTAGTGATACAAGGATTTCCTCACCACAACTAGTTAGAGAATTTAAAAGGTGTCATATCTATTTCTTTTTGTAATTGAAGAGAATATTTCATTCTTAAGGTGGAGAATTTGTGAAGAGAGCTGAATTTTATTCAGGAACTTAAACTCAAGTTATCACAATGACTTAAGACCAGAATAAGAAAATGTTACCCAAATCACCACTAAAGCTTTCAGAACAAGGAAAAGGTCAATAGGGAGATTGTTCAGCTATTTCTAGAACATGAATGCTGCCTTGGGAAGAAATATTTTGTTCTTTTAAAAATGTATCTACTTTGAAGATTTTCCTGCTTTGAAACCTATGAGGTCTAAAAAAATCAAGATATCTCCTTTAGTTTATTTACTTATGTAAAAAGTTTCCTTATTGATATTTCTTTCACAAAGACACTGAGATTCCTGGGATAAGAAGTTACTCACATGATGATTGACATATGCTTTGCTATATTCAGGTTCAGAAAGAACACCTCATTCTGATTGATAGGGTGTACATTTAATCTGTCAGTGGGAATGTAAAAAGTTGTATATAGTTTTGAAGACTGCTTAATTTTTGAGTAATTATTAGTTATTTCAGATTGAGTAAAATTATAAGTTTTTTTCTTTCTTTTGTGGAATCCTTTTTCTAACCCATGCAACCTACTTGAATTAGCATATACTCAATTTAAACCATATTCACAACATGTACTCAATAGCTACAAATGGCTGCCATATTAGGCATCATAGTTCTTGAAAATGAATGTGTTCATGTAGAAGCCTATTGAACAATCATTCCCAGTGGACTTTACTGACATGACCTTTCTTTAATAATTTATTGGGGACAGTAAGGTGGCTCAGCAAGTAAAGATATCAGTATACCTTCCATATGTTAGATCTCATCCAGATACCACATAGGAGCACCAAGAATAGAGACAAGTGGATGACAGTGGTTGTTGGAGCAGTAATTTACTTATTCTCCTTCACATAAAAATATAAAATAATAGGGGCAGAACCAAGATGATGACTTGGAAGCAGCTGCTGCCATGAGCTCTGACAATAATTACTGGAAATGGTAGGTGCCAGGAGCCATTCTCTGCTTGATAGAAGATAAGCCTTTGAAACAATGAAAGCCCTCGAGATAAGTTTCCATTTCCCCGAAGGTAGGCCATTTACCTGAAATCAAGTGACATACCACATAGTTACAGTTAATAGACATAGTTTCGGTTATGTATGTTGCAAGGGACATTCCACCCTGATGACTGCTCCCCCTCCTCCTTCTACTCCTGCACTCTCCCTTCCCCAAAGCCTTATAATGCCTGTAAGCACAATAAAATTTTGCAGCTTGATCAGAATCCTGTCTTGCTGTTGTTCTTTGTGTCTCCCGTCCCTTTCATTCCAGGTCCCAGGGTTCCTAGCCCCCATTCTCGCCCCGCTGGCCAGGGCATCTGGCACCCTACGTGGGGCGAAGAAGCCTTTGGGAGACCCCTGGAACGCCGCTGCTCGAGAGGATAGGTCTATCCGAAGTCACTGAGCCACCGCAGCCTAGGAGGTAACACACCGGCTCTCATTGATTGCCACAGAACTACTCGGCCGTGAGTCAGATCTGGAGGAGTGTCACAGGGGCACAAGGTAAGCACTACCATGGGACAGGCATTTAGTAAGCAAGATTTGTTCATAAAAGGACTCAAGGAGTCACTCAAGACACGAGGAGTAAGGATTAAGAAAAAAGATCTCAAGAAGCCTTTTTTAAATTTTGTGAGTGATGTTTGTCCGTGGTTTCCCTTAGAGGGGACTATTGATGAAAAAAGATGGACTAGAGTAGGAAACTATTTAAGAGATTTTTATGAGACCTTTGGTCCAGAAAAAATTCCAGTCCAGGCTTTTTCTTATTGGAATTTAGTAAACGATATACTTAAAGTCTATAAACACTGTCCTGATGTACAGGGAGTCATGAGAGAGGGAGGAAAAGTCTTACAGAGACACTCCCGGCCACCTTCTGTTTGTGAATCTGTCTCTATTCCCATGCCTGATTCAGGAGACCCTGCCCCTGAGGCCGTCTGCTAAGTGCCCTCCTGTTAAGATTTACCCCTCTTTGACAACCTTAAGACCCCCCGCCAAAGATGGGCCTGATGATAGACTTTCTCCTGAAGAGGCCTTATCCCTTGATGAAGAGATGGCCAAATATCATAATCCTGACCAGCCACGCCTACACTCTTCCTTGTCCAGATCACCTCCTTACGCCACCGCCCCTCCGTTTTGTGCTCCAGTCCTAGACTTGGCCAATATTACTGATTATACCACCAAGGCTAAAACTCAACTAGCACAAAAAACGGCTTCCCTTAGAAAATTAGTAGAAGAAAACTGAGAGCATTTACAATTAGTTAAAGAACTGTGGGCTCTTGATTTGGCATTATCTAAAATTAGCCAGCCAAAAAGATCCAGCTTTTTGCCCTCTACTCTCAGAAAGCGTTAAACCAATTCTGAGTGAGATCTTATCTGGCTAGCAAGCTATTCTTTAAAGAAAGAATGAAATCAATCAAACAAGATGTTCTCTTTAACTTAAAAGCTATTAATCAGAGAACCAGCACACATTTTTGATAGAAATTTAATGATTTGTTTCTCTAAAACACTAAAATGTACCTTAGCCCAGAAAAAGAACTTTCAAAGATTTTTCTCCACGCTTCTCCATGTGTGGCAGTAAACTAAGCCCACCTGTTCCGTCCGTGCAGCCAATCACGGCACAGAGCTCCTACTCCACAGATTGGCAAATACTTCAGTCAATCATCCCCTAAGCCACAAACGCCCATGGGGGGGGGGGTGGAGAGGCTGTAAGTTAGAAATCCAAAAGCTGCTTTTCAAAGGGAAAAATTTTCTATTCACCAAGAATGTCTGTTTTAACTCTATGTGCTAACCTTGTTTCCATTAATGTGTATTAACCCCTAAGTAACTAAAGTTTGTTTTAAGTTTTAAATAAAATTTAGTTAAGCTAAATGTGGTTTTAAAGATCCCGACTCATAGAGTTGGCACACCTTCACCAGAGTAAAATATAGGACAGTTTAGTCCTTCTGATAGCTAATATCAGCATC
This sequence comes from Erinaceus europaeus, assembly GCF_950295315.1. Lineage (NCBI taxonomy): Eukaryota > Metazoa > Chordata > Mammalia > Eulipotyphla > Erinaceidae > Erinaceus > Erinaceus europaeus. The sequence goes on along the minus strand of NC_080163.1, from coordinate 125,825,956 downwards.
AATTCATTAGTTAAAAGATTTTATGAGATCTCTAGGCATGGTAAAATGCCCCTGCAGTCTCTCTCACTCTTGTGAGAATTGTAAATCTTACCAGCATTCCAATACCAACTGCCACTGTTTGTAACAAATTCCATGTTTGACTGGCTTTCTAATAACCCAGTCTGGGTACAGCAGTGGCCTTTCCAGGAAAAAAGGGTTAAACGTGCTATTCCTGGCATGATAAAAATTTTTATTCAGCAGATGTGATTCAACAAAATTATTTAGTGTAAAATGGTCATCTAAAAGAAATGTTAACAGTCAAAATTTATTTTGAACATTTCAGCTATGAGGTTTATCTTAGCCTTTTAAGTTACTTATCCAAATCAAAGTAAAAGATAAATTAAGTTGTGTGCCCACCCTTGTTCATAGCTGTCCTAAGGACATGATAGCTTTGTGATAAGCAAAGATCCTAACTAACAAAGTTTAACATTTTACTTAAAATTGTTTAAGTGACTCAAAAAAAAAGTTTCCAACACAGTTCTTATGTGGTAACATAAAGGTAAAAATTCATTTGCTAAGACATCTAAAGATTTAAAGTAAAAGTCTTAAGTATTTAACGTGACAATTCTTCATCTCCAAATTGATATGCAAATTACCTATGTATTTAACTGAAAAAGTTCCAGCACATTCTGTAGGGCCCCCAAAATGTCCTGTGAACTGTTTTGTGGATATTGGTCCACAGCAAATTTGGCATTTGTCTGACACTAGAAATGTTTTTGAGAAGCAATGTCACTAATGTGTGTTAACTCTTTAAGTAACTTAAGTTTGCTTAAATTTTTTTTTAAAAAATTAAACTGAATTGGGTTTAAAGATCCTGGTTTTGAGAATTGCTACAGGAGGTTAAAAAGATAACTTTTACATTTATGTTCTTTAAAATTCAAACAAAGCCTCTTAAAAGTAGGTATCACACACTGAAGATGTGTCTAGATCTTGACTGTGATAGGTAAAAAAAAAAAAAAAAGGTTTTAAAATACTTTCTCAACTAAACAGGCAAAATTGGCTTGGGTTAGTAAAAGATAACACAATGGTTATGTTAATTATTTACATGCCAGAGGCTTTTGCTCTGATAAATGAGGTTTAATTTAAATAAGATATGTAAAAAATTTTTTTTCAAATAAAACTTATCAAATAAATATGGGGCGGCCTAATGTAGAGCTGTATAGATGTTTTAGCTAACCTTTTTACATTTTATTCAAGAAGTATGCCTCTGGTTTCCCTGAGAAAGAACTTTAGATATTAAAACATAAGAGAGACTAGGTAAAAAGTTAAGAGAGTTTTATGTCTGATATAGACAAAAATGCTCCGGTTAAATCTTTTATTTTAAAACTTGGTAGATTTTTTTTATCTTACTCATGAGTTAGTTACTTTTGCTTTTACAGTGACTCCTTTTGATAAAGTTGTTACTGAGATAACTCCCCTATTTAGAAAGACTACAAAAATTATTATCAAATAATTGGCTTTTGAAAATACAGATTCTACATGTCAAATTTTAATCAGTTCTTTTAGAGAGTAAAAAATTATCTGGCTTGTTTTAAGACACTGTCAGAGGTTTATTCTTGATAAATTAAGGTAATACATGGTGCTTCTGGTCTGATAAAAGATTTGTTTTGGCAAATCCTGATTTAACAAAATTAGTATTTTGAACATTTAAGCTATGAGGTTTTATTTTAGCCTTTTAAGTTGCCATATTAGAGCTCTAAAGAGCAAAATCTATTAAGAGTTTTATATCTATGCTTACTCATGATAGCTTTGTGATGAGTAAAGATCTTAGTAAACTAAGTTATAGTAGTGTGCTTAAACTTTCTAATCAGTTTAAAATAATGCAAAAAAATGATAAACATTTTATCATGTCAACACATTATGTATTGACTTTCTATAACATACTGGTATGTTTTAATAAAGAGCCTTCTAAAATCATATAAAAGAACTCAAGCCAATTCTAACCATTAGATCATCAATTAACTTGGTACAAGTACTCTCCCTATGTAAATAATTATAGGTACATCTGCACATGAAGAACTGACTGCTCATATGGTAAGATTTAAAACTAAACATTTTTCATTTTTTTATTTGTGGGTGTATGATGACTCCTAAAGTCACTCATATCCTAAATTTTTTCTTATTTTTTTACAAGCCTCTTAAAATTTTAACGCTTGACCTGCCATAGTGAGAGCACTTTACTGGCTCCTGCATTGTTTAATTGAGATCCTGCTATTCAGACTTTTAAGATTAATCTCCATTGATAAAAGCCAATGCTCTCTGGCAGATTGATGTAATTCACCTGCCCATGTTTAGTAAACAAAAACATTTTTTTTCTCAATTGGTACTTTTTCTAAATTTATGTGGGCTACAGCTCAAACAAAAAAAACTAAAACCCTTAAGCTCAATTAATAAAAAAAGAAGGGGAATGCACCCCCCAGTATTCAGTTGGCTAAAGTGTCAATGAAGTAACTATACTAAGCCTTTTTAATATTTACAAAAATTCGAATTGTCCATTTATTATATCTCATTGACAAAGCCACCCACTTTTCCAGCCATAGAGACATATTTCTTCTTTTTCTCTTTTTCAACACTGGATGTCCATGTTTGTTTTCCTTTTATTATGGTGGATGATATTATTGCTCTTGCAAAATCCACAGAGTCCCTGTTGGTAAGTCCTTACCACAAAGGACGCCATGGTAGTATATACTCCAGCTAACCACACCAGCCTATCCAAGTCTTCTCTTTCTTCTGACCTACCACTGCTGACTTCATCTTTGCATGTTTATTGACTGCTCACTTTTCTCAAAATATTCCTCATGTTCAAGGAACCTCACCTAATGTGTATGCACCTCCTCTGTGTTTTGGTACAACACCATCCTATATTTTCATGTCAATTCTTCTCTACCTGGTCCTTGCCTCCTAGTTTTGCTTGTTCCACAGCTGACCCTCTATGAAGAAGAAAAATTTCATCAGTTGGCGCTGACAACCACCAGAGGACCAGACGTGCTGTGTTTCTTCCCCTGGACATCACATCAACTGACTGCTTCCCTTAGACTTGCTGGTGGCACGCTAGAACATTTTGATGCCCCGTATGGGATCCTTGATTAATCTTTTGTTAATGATTACCTTAGGACCCTTTATTTTCAATAAGATTACTGACTTTATAAAACAGCAAATTGACTCCGTGGCATCAAAACCCTTACAAATACATTATCACAGGCTTGATTTGGCTGACAGAGGCCTGGCTGAACCTGAGGGTGACAGACATCCTTTACGGATGGCATAAAACTCAGATTTATGCATTGAGACATCCAACCTTGGCAGGGCAAAGACACTAGGGGTGTGAGGCTAAGCACTGCAGGGGGAGGACCTTATAGTCCGCCTCTGAGTCCCCCATGAAGCAAACCTGATTTGCATGGAGGTTAGTGTCAGCAGCAAAAAAAATTGTTTGCCTTGAAGTTGTCTTCACCCTGGAAACTGTGGCTCTCCCTCCCCTCCCCAAAAGACACCAAGAGCCTTATAAGATGCGGGAAGATTGGTTCTATATTTACCCTGCAGGAGGAATCAGGTCAATACTTCTCCCCTCTGGTTAATGCCCACTCAATTTGTTATTAAGGTCTCTCCCCCCTCACCCTCAATTGCCCACCTCAGTTAAATTGTAAAGAAGGGAGGAGATGCCAGGAGCCATTCTCTGCTTGATAGAAGATAAGCCTTTGAAACAATGAAAGCCCTCGAGATAAGTTTCCATTTCCCCGAAGGTAGGCCATTTACCTGAAATCAAGTGACATACCACATAGTTATAGTTAATAGACATAGTTTCGGTTATGTATGTTGCAAGGGACATTCCACCCTGATGACTGCTCCCCCTCCTCCTTCTCCTCCTGCACTCCCCCTTCCCAAAGCCTTATAATGCCTGTAAGCACAATAAAATTTTGCAGCTTGATCAGAATCCTGTCTTGCTGTCGTTATTTGTGTCTCCTGTCCCTTTCATTCCAGGTCCCAGGGTTCCTAGCCCCGTTCTCACCCCGCTGGCTGGGGCAGGAAGGATCCTGGGCTTCAGCAGGAGGGGGAACAAGGAGTTCTGAGAGTGACACCAAGGATATTATTATAGCTCAATTTGGGTTAAAAAATAGAGAAAAAAGAAAGGAAATTTTTTATTATTTCTGAACCTTCAACCCTCCACCACCCCCCATAACCAGACCCTGGGAGTGGGGAGCCTGCTAGCAGCAGCTCCCCACTGACCTTTTTTCCTTACCAAGATTGTTGGGTCACTAGGGGTGTCATTCCAACCCCTGGGTTCTTTTTTTTCCTGTGTAGGTGACTTAGGCCCAATTGCAGTGACAAATATCTGACCAAGCAAAGCCTCACCCTGCCTGAGAAAGACTTCTGGAAAGTTTTTTTTTTTTTTTTTTTTACAATCGGTTGTCTTCACTCACGGAGCCTGAGATAATCAGGAGCAGTCCAAGCCATAGACCCACTCTTAGGGCTTTTTACTCTATTCTATTTTATTATTACTATTATATATACACGTGTCCCTTTGCCCCCCCTTCCTCAGATTGACCAAAATTAACTCTTAATGTATTTTCCATTGCTAGGCAACTAGATGTCTTATCCATTGTGAGAGGAACTTGTTTCACTCTTCCTATCTCCTCTACCCACTCTCCCCCTTCTCCCTCCTCCTAGATAACTTCTTCTTCTAGCGTTTGCCTTTCTTCCGTAGCCAGTCAACAGCATCAGGTTGAGCCTGATGTAAAGTTTCGAGACCTCCTTTGAATCTGGAGAGGTGGCAGTCGTTGACTATGTGGGTCATAGTCTGTCTGTAGCCGCAGGGGCAGTTTGGGTCGTCTCTGGCTCCCCAGTGATGGAACATAGCGGCGTACTGGCCATGGCCTGTTCGATAGCGATTGAGGAGAGCCCAATCATAACGTGCTAGGTAACAAATAAATAAATAAATAAAACTCTCCTTTCACTGTTCTATTTTTACTCTTCTTTTTTCTTTTCTCTCTCCCCCCCATCTTCCCTTCTTCCTTCCTCCTTCTTCTGCTTTCTGAATTCACTGATACTAGTTTGTGAATTATTTGGGGGGAAGAAATCTGACTCAGAGTGGACTCTCTTTGTGTGAGTCTCTGCTCTACTTCGTTTTATCCTCTAGCTACCCCTAGAACTTACAGTAGATTTGCATAATTGTCTATTCTTGCTATCCCTTTTTTCCTGTCTCTTTCTTTTTCATTTGGATTTGGTTGCTATTTTTTCTTGGACTTGAGACATTGTTGGGCTAACTGGTGTCGGTTAAAAGGTTTCAATCCTTGCTTCAGTTACTATTGTAATTTCTGAGGGTGGTAATTGCATTTGCCATAAAGGTATTTAGTATAGCGTGGCTTGTACTCAAAACACAACAACTGAGGAACAACAGAACATAAAAATTTAAAAAAAACATTAATTAAAAAAGGGTTAAACCAAGAGCAAATAAAACTGCTACTGCAATCAATGAAGACAAAAGCCCAGAAGAAACTACAAATCAGCCAGAAGTAACCATAGATAAGAAAAGTATGAAAGCAATAATAAACTTATTAATCACAGAAATGAAAACAACTTTGTAGGAAAGGGATAGCAGTATTAGGGAAACAACAGATGAGACCCTCAAGGAAAATACTAACTACCTCGAGGTAATTAGAGAACAGAAAGATGAAATAGCTGTAATGAAGAAAGCATCTGAGGGAAGGGAAAGCAGACTAACAGAAGTAGAAAACAGAATTAGCCAGACAGAGGAAGAGCTGGAGAAAATTAAGAGAGGTAAAAAAGCTCAAAAAAAGATTGAAAGACACTGAAAACAAAACCAGAGACATATGGGATGATCTCAAAAGGAGTAACATTTGTATAATTGGCCTGCCACAGGTAGAAAGAGAGTAAGGGGAAGGAAACATTCTAAAGGAGATAATAAAAGAAAACTCATACCTGAACAACAGAAAGGACATTAAGATTCAAGAGGCCCATACAGTCCCAAACAGAAACAATCCAGACCTGAAGACACCAAGACACATCATAGTTACAATGAAAAAAAGTAAGGATAAAGAAAGGATCCTAAAGGCTACAAGAGAGAAACAAAAATTCACATACAGGGGAAAACCCATAAGACTATCAGCAGACTTCTCCACTCAAACTCTAAAAGCCAGAAGAGAATTACAAGATATCTATCGAGCCCTGAATGAAAAAGAGTTTCAACCAAGGATAATATATCCTGCTAGACTTTCATTCAAACTAGATGGAGGGATCAAAACCTTCTTAGACAAACAACAGTTAAAGAAAGCAACCATCACCAAACCGGCCCTGAAAGAGGTTCTAAAAGACCTTTTATAAACAAGAACTTCACTAAAATACTTGCCATATATGAGAGCAAATAAAAATTCATTGAACAATGGCACTACAATACATTAAATCTGTAATATCAATAAATGTCAATGGCTTAAACTTACCCATCAAAAGGCACAGAGTGGGGGGATGGATCAGAAAACACAACCCAACCATATGCTGCTTGCAAGAATCCCATCTGTCACAACAAGATAAACACAGACTTAAAGTGAAAGGATGGAAAACTGTCATACAGGCTAATGGACCACAAAGAAGGTCAGGAACAGCCATTCTCATCTCAGACACAATAGATTTTAAATTAAATAAAGTAATAAAAGATAGGCAAGGACATTACATAATGATTAGAGGATCAATCAGCCAAGAAGACTTAACAATAATTAACATCTATGCACCCAATGAGGGACCATCTAAATACATGAAGCACCTACTCAAAGAACTTCAAAAATACATCAACAGTAATACAGTAATAGTGGGAGACTTTAACACCCCACTCTCACACCTAGACAGATCATCAAAGCAAAGAATCAACAAAGAAACAAGAGAATTAAATGAAGAGATGGACAGATTAGATCTCTTGGACATTTTCAGAGTTCTTCATCCAAAAAAACTGGAATACACATTCTTTTCAAATCCACACAACACATATTCAAGGATAGACCACATGTTGGGCCACAAAGACAGCATCAACAAATTCAAGAGCATTGAAATCATCCCAAGTACATTCTCAGACCACAGTGGAGTAAAGCTAACATTTAACATCAAACAGAAAATTATTAAAAGTCACAGAATTTGGAAACTAAACAACATACTCCTGAAGAACCACTGGGTCAGAGAGACACTCAAGCAACAAATTCAAATGTTCCTGGAAACAAATGAAAATGAAGACACCAGCTATCAAATATTTGGGACATAGCTAAAACAGTACTGAGAGGGAAACTCATAGCCATATAATCACATATTAAAGAACAAGAAAAAGCTCAAATGAACTACCTTACTGCAGACCTTAAGGACTTAGAGGAAGAGGAACAAATGAACCCTAAAGCAACCGGAAGGACAGAAATCACTAAAATTAGAGCATAAATGAACAACATCGAAAATAAGAGAACCATACAAAAGATCAATGAAGCCAAATGTTGATTCTTTGAAAAATTAAATAAGATTGACAAACCCCTAGCCAGACTCACTAAAGAAAAAAGGGATAAGACTCAAATTAATAGAATTGTAAATGATAGAGGAAATATCGCAATTGACACCACAGAAATCCAGAAAATCATGTGAAACTTCTATGAAGAACTATATGCCACCAAGCTAGGAAATCTGGAAGAAATGGAAAAGTTCCTAGAAACTAATGCCCTTCCAAAACTGAACCAAGAACTACAAAACCTACATACACCAATAACAGACAAAGAAAACGAAACCTTTATTAAGAATCTCCAAAACAACAAAAGTCCTGGACCAGATGGCTTCACAAATTCTACAAAACCTTCAAGAAACAGTTCATACCCATACTTCTAAACCTTTTCCATAAGATCAAAGAAACAAGAACATTCCCTTCCACCTTCTATGAAGCCAGCATCACCCTGATACCAAAAGCAGATAGAGACACAACAAAAAAGGAAAACTACAGACTAATATCTCTGATGAACATACATGCCAAAATATTAAACAAGATCTTGGCCAACATTATATCAAAATAATGACACAGCATTATATCAAAAAGTTTGTTCATCATGACCAACTAGGATTTATCCCAGGAATGCAAGGTTGGTTCAACATACATAAGTCAATCAATGTCATTCACCACATCAATAAAAACAAAGCCAAAACCCACATGATTATCTCAATAAAAGCAGAGAAAGCCTTTGACAAAATCCAACATCCATCATGCTCAAAACTCTACCAAAAATGGGGATAGACAGGAAATTCCTCAAGATAATGGAATCCATATATAGCAAACCTACAGCCAACATCATACTCAATGAACAGAAGCTGAAAGCATTCCACCTCAGATCGGGGACTAGACAGGGTTGTCCACTGTCACCATTACTCTTCTACATAGTATTGGAATTTCTTGCCATAGCAATCAGGCAAAAGAAAGAAATCAAAGGAATAAAGATTGGAAGGGAAGAAGTCAAGCTCTCACTATTTGCAGATGATATGATAGTATACATAGAAAAACCTAAAGAGTCTAGCAGAAAGCTACTGTAAATATTAGGCAATATAGCAATGTGTCAGGCTACACAATCAATGTACAAAAATCAGTGGAATTTCTCCATGTAAATACTAAAACTGAAGAAGAAGACATCCAGAAATCACTCTCATTCACTGTTGCAGCAAAATCAATAAAATACCTAGGAATAAAGTTGACCAAAGAAGTGAAAGACCTGTATACTGAAAACTATGAGTCACTATTCAAGGAAATAGAAACTGATACCAAGAAATGGAAAGACATCCCATGCTCATGGATTGGAAGAATAAATATCATCAAAATGAATATTCTCCCCAGAGCAATATACAAATTTAATGCAATACCCATCAAAGTTCCACCAAGCTTCTTTAAGAGAATAGAGCAAAAACTACAATCATTTATCTGTAACCAGAAAACACCTAGAATTGCCAAAAACCATCTTGAGGAAAAGAAACAGAAATGGAGGCATCACATTCCCAGATCTCAAACTATATTATAAGCCATCATCATCAAAACATTCTGGTACTTGAACAAAAATAGGCACACAAACCAGTGGAACAGAATTGAAAGCCTAGAACTAAATCCCCAGACCAATGTACATCTAATCTTTGATAAGGGGGCCCAAAGTATTAAGTGGAAGAAGGAGGCTCTCTTCAATAAATGGTGCTGGGAAAACTGGGTTGTAACATGCAGAAGAATGAAACTGAACCACCTTATCTCACCAGAAACAAAAATCATCTCCAAATGGATCAAGGACCTGGATGTTAGACCGGAAACTATCAAATACTTAGAGGAAAACATTGGTGGAACACTTTCCCACCTATACCTCAAGGGCATCTTTGATGAAACAAACCCAACTACAAGAAAGACTAAAGCAGAAACAAACAATTGGACTACATCAAATTGAAAAGCTTCTGCACAGCCAAAGAAACCATCACACAAACAAAGAGACCACTCACAGAATGGGAAAAGATCTTCACATGTCATACATCAGACAAGAGACATAGCCAAAATATACAAGGAGCTCAGCAAACTTAGCAACAAAAAAGCCAATGATCCCATCCAAAAATGGGCAGAGGATATGAACAAGCATTCACTTCAGAGGAGATCCAAAAGGCTAACAAACATATGAAAAACTGCTCCAGGTTGCTGATTGTCAGAGACATGCAAATAAAGACAATATTGAGATAACACCTCACTTCTGTGAGAATGGCATACATCAAAAAGGACAGCAGCAACAAATGTTGGAGAGGCTGTGGGGACAGAGGAACCCTTCTGCACTGCTGGTGGGAATGTAAATTGGTCCAGCCTCTCTGGAGAGCAGTCTAGAGAACTCTCACAAGGCTAGACATAGACCTTCCATATGACCCAGTAATTCTTCTTCTGGGGATATACCCCAAGGTTTTGGTCATCATTTCTCCTTTGGCTAATTCTGCTTCTGTTACTCTGCATTGCTTAATACTGTGGTCTATTTATATCATCATTGTTTGGTCTGGGAGCCCCCCCTTCGCCTGCAGGGCATTGGTTTAATCCCTGCTGGTTTAATCCCCACTGGTTCTTGCTCTTTTTCCATTTCACCCCCTCTTCTAGTCACTTCCTTTTTTCCACCCTGCCACTTCCTTGCTGGAAAGTATAAGTGCAGATTCTTTTCTGATCAAAAAACATTGTTTTTTGCATTGTGTTCCCTCTCAGCCATGAGTTCCTGGTCATCTCCCACCAGCGAAGCTAGCCCAGCACCAAGGATTCCATAATGTCCAAGCAAAAAGATATGTGTACACTTATGTTCATAGCAGCACAATTCATAATAGCTAAAACCTGGAAGCAACCCAGGTGCCCAACAACAGATGAGTGGCGGAGAAAGCTGTGGTATATATACACAATGGAATACTATGCAGCTATTAAGAACAATGAACCCACCTTCTCTGACCCATCTTGGACAGAGCTAGAAGGAATTATGTTAAGTGAGCTAAATCAGAAAGATAAAGATGAGTATGGGATGATCCCACACATCAACAGAAGTTGAGAAAGAAGAACATAAAGGGAAACTAAAAGCAGGATCTGATTAAATCAAGAGTAGGGCACCAAAGTAAAAACCCTGTGGCGAGGGTGAGGGTTTACATTTGGCTTCCCGGGATGGCAGCGGGGGGAGGGTGGCGATGGGATACAGTCTTTTGGTGGTGGGAATGGTGTTTATGTACACTCCTATTAAAGTGTAGTCATATAACTCACTATTGAATTAATAGGAGAGGGGAAAAATTGATTGTATGTCTTGAACTTTTTAAAACACAGACTGAGTCTTTTTAATACATAGGCTGAGTCTTTGATATGCTGACTCTCTCAAAAGTCTAGACCAGGTAGAACAGAAGCAACTGGTGGCACAGCTATATACAAGATGCTGGGCATTATACAGCAAATCCTAACAAAAGGACTTTTCAAAGTTAACCCAGTTACCAAATAATGTGATGATAACAATAACTATCCATTGTCTTCTTGAACCCTAAGACAGCAGGAACCTCACATTTCCACAATAGAGCCTATATTTCCCACAGTCCTGGAACCTTAGAGTGAGGCCCACTTTCCTGCATGCTTCTCTCAATTCATATCAAATAATATTGCACCCACTTATTGCAACCTAATCAACGCAATGAGTGACACCCCAGCATGCTTCACTCCAGACTGTGTCCAGAGACTTCACGTGTGGAATGACAACCCTTCAGCTTCATTATTCGGGTGAGACCTTTCCTTTCATAGTATTCTCTAATTCCATTCCAGGTGGTCCACTTCCTAATAAAATCCCCAAACCTAAATATAGACCAGGTCCCCTGAGATAGAGCATATGTTCACACATGTCCATAAACCAGGGCAAAATATATACCTGAAAGCAGAAGTACAAAAGAGTCTGCAGTGAGTACCCCCCAACACTTCATCTGCACTATTCCAGTCTTTAGGTCCATGATTATTCAACAATTTGTTTAGCTTTGTATGTTAACTCTCTTTACAGCCACCAGGTTCCAGATGCTAGCATGATGCCGACCAGACTTCCTTGGACTGACGACCCCACCAATATGTCCTGGAGCTCTGCTTCCCCAGAGACCCACCCTACTAGGGAAAGAGAGAGGCAGAATGGGAGTATGGATCGACCAGTCAATGCCCATGTTCAGCGGGGAAGCAATTACAGAAGCCAGACCTTCCACCTTCTGCAACCCACAACGACCCTGGGTCCATGCTCCCAGAGGGATAGAGAATGGGAAAGCTATCAGGGGAGGGCATAGGATATAGAGATCAGGTGGTGGGAACTGTGTGGAGTTGTAAGCCTCATATTCTACAGTTTTGTTAATGTCTCCTTTCTTAAATAAATAAATAATATATAATAAATGGGCCAGGGAACTAGTTCAGCATCTGAGGCCCTGTAGTTAATCTCTACCACTGCATAAAATATTTTTCCAAGAATTTCCATATTAGAAGTTCTAAATACATTATTTCACTTAACACTCATTTAATAGCATATATCATTATTCTCATGTCACAAACAAGAAAGTGTAAATACACAGAGGCAAATAAAGTCATCCAGCTAGGAACTGTCAAAGACTGGAACTTGTGTTCTTCCCTCTATAGCAAAGTTAAGCAAACATTTTCTGGGAAGGGTCAGATAGGGAGAAAAAAAAAGATTGTGATTCATGCAGTCTCTGAGTAGTATGTGAAAGCAGCCAAAAACATATGTAAGCAAATGGGTGTGGTTGTGATCCATTAAAATTGTCTGTACAGAAGCAGGCAGCATGCTGGCTTATACCCCAACCCATTAGTGTATCATTCCCTGATCAAAATGTATATTCTTACTTCATTTAACTCCAGCAATTCTCGGGACATTTGGAAGAGGGATTATTCTGGACAGAAAAACATTCACCAGGTGCAGAAATACTCAGAATAAAACAGACATAAACTTTCATTATGAGACAACTCACAGAAATGAAGAATCCCCAGGTGGGGGACTCACATAAAAGCAAACAAATAAGCGAATTATTTTTCCCTACCTCCAGCCCCCACTAAAAAGCATTAGGCTCTCAGAGCCTCACTCTGTGGTCGTCACATTGAGAACACTGTTTATATGCATTTCATATATATCACATCCTGCACAAATACACATCCTTAATTTGAGCTGTTGTGGCTCAACTGCCCAGGGTGAGAATCTATATAATCAATAAATAATATTTCCCCAAGGAACCTAAAAAAGAAAAACTAAGGTTTATTTTCTGAGAATTTAAACTGTAAAACAACACATGTGGATGGGAGGAAAGCTCTTGTATTAGTATTTAGCCTAAATACTCAAAACATTTCTTGGTCCCTAACACTAGAATATCACCTGTCTTTTTTTAAATAAATAGATAGATGGGGGTAGGAGGTTAGAGTAGAGAGGGAATGTTTAGCACTCAAAAGATCGTTCCAGGGGCCAGGCAGTGGTGTGCCTGTTTAAGCACACATAGAACTAAGCACAAGGACCCAAGTTTGAGTCCCCTCTCCACACCTGCAGGAGGAACACTTCATGAGTGGTAAAACAGGTCTGCAGGCATCTATGTTTCTCTCCCTCTATTTCCCCTCCCTTCTCAATTTCTCTCTGTCTTGTCAAATAAAATAGAAGGAAAAAAAATTACCAGTGGGAGCAGTGGATTCATAGTGCATACACAGAGCCACAGCAATAACCTTGGTGGCAAAAAAAAAAAGTTCTGCAACAGAGAAGCAATAGAGAGAAAGTGACAGGACAATATTGGAATTTATCATCTAAGTATCATCTAGGTTGTTCTTTTAATCATTACAAAAATCTCATTAATCCAGCAGGTACATCCCTGCCATTAGGGTAGCACACAGCAAGCCTTGAGCTACAAACTTCTAGTCATAGAAACAAATCTATTTTATTTTCATTTCAAGACAAAGACAAAGCAACTTAAATTTGGTCTACCATAAATCTTTTTTTTTTTTTTGCACTTAGAAAATGCAGGCACATCTGGAAAGTGATTGATATTAACCATCTATAAGGAAATCATGCAGCTTAACAAAAAATAACTCAATGGAAAAAAGTGAACAAAAGAACTCAAAAAAACAGTTTCCTGAAGAAGAAATACACGACTTCTGGCTATGTGTGGAGTAGGAGCCATTTCAGATGGCACTCTTGATAAACTAGAAAAAACAACTGCAAAAAATCACCTCAAAAGTCCACAATATACAACCAGGATCTCTCCAAAAACTCACCAAGCTACAACCACCAAGATGTTAATGCTACTACGATTTTATCCTGAACTCACTCCCTGGGCAGATGACCTCACCAATATGTCCCAGAACTTCATTTCTCCAAAGCCCTACCCCACTAGGGAAAGACAAACAGGTTAGAGGATATAGATTGACCTGCCAATGCCCATGTCCATTAGAGAAGCAGTTATAGAAGCCAGACCTTCTACCTTCTGCACCCCAAAAAGAATTTTGGACCATACTCCCAGAGTGTAAATGTTAGGGGACAATAACAGAGGACTCAGAACTCCAATTCCATCAGGACCCAGAGAGAGAAAAAAGAAAAAGAAAAAGAATCTACTTGCGAAAGCTTATAAATTAAAAACTATTACCTTGACATTAATTTATCTAGAAATTGAAAAAAAAAAAAAGAAGAGATACACATGACTTTATCACTAGAGAAATGCAAGGTACAACTACACTGAGATTGACACCTGTGAGAATGGCCTACATCAACAAAACAGGAAATGACAGATGTTGGTGAGTTTGTGGAGAAGAATGGACTCTACAGTTGAAGGGAAGGCAAACTGGTACCACCCCTTTGAAAAAATATTTATGGATAGTTAAACAAATAAAAATGGAAATACCCAGCAATGCCACTCATGGACATGAAAACTCTGATTTGAAAGGAAATATGAATGCAAATATTCACAGCTGCACTATTCACAATAACCAACGTGTGGAAACAGCCTAAATGTCCATGACATATGACAAGATAAAGAAATTATGGGGTATGGGTTAGAGCCCCCGGTTCCCCACCTGCAGGGGAGTCACTTCACAGGGGTGAAGCAGGTCTGCAGTTGTCTATCTTTCTCTCCCCCTCTGTCTTTGCCACCTTTCTCCATTTCTTTCTGTCCTATCCAACAACAATGACATCAATAACAACAATAATAACTACATCAATAAAAAAGGGCAGCAAAAGGGAGTAAATAAATTTAATATATATATACTATAAAAGAAATTATGGAATATGTACTACATGATATATTAATCTGCAGTCAGTCAAAAAAGATGATAGTGTGTCCTTTGGTACAAAACGTAAGGAACTGGAGATGATTACACTTAGCAAAATAAGTAAAGAAGTAAAAGACAAAAACTAGATGGTTTCACTCATATGTGAGATTTGAAAAATTGAAATACATAAACTTGATGTAAAAACAAACATGCTACAGCAAATCCTAACAATAAGATTTTCAAAGTTAACCTAATTGCCAAATAATTTGATTATAGTAATAACTATTGCCTTCTTAAACACTAAGACAGCAGGAACTTCCCACTTCCTCTATAGAGCCTATATTCCCCCCAGTCCTGGAACCTCTAGGGTGGGGCTCATTTTCCTGCATGCTTCTCTCAACTCATACCAAATGATATTGCATCTGCTGATCCCAAACTAATCAATGCAAGGAGTACCAACTTGGTATGCTTCACTTCAGACTGTGTCCAGAGACGTCAGGTGTGGAATGTCAACCCCTCACCCTCATTACTTGGGTGAGACCTTTCCTTTCTCATAGGACTCCTTAATTCCATACTGGGTGGTGCACTTCCTAACAAAGTCCCAAAATATAGATATAGGCCAGGTCCCATGAGATAGGGCATATGTTCACATGTATCCATAAATTAAGGCAAAATACATACCTAAAAACAAAAGTGCATAATAGTCTACAGTGAGTCAATATATGCAGCAAGCAAGTAGAAAGACCTAAAAAGACACAATAAAGTTCCTAAGGAAATCGTTTCTACTTAGACTTAGATAATCTCCTCACCTACTTCCTATTACACTTCCCTCAGTCAGTCCAAAGGTAACTTTATCAAAGTAAGAACTACAAAAGCTGAAGTCAAGAGACTTCTGAGGGCAAGAGACTGGCATACTTTAATGATGACTCTTTAGTTACTATCTGACCACCCCATCTGCTGGGGCCCTAGTCTGGGAGTCCTAAGATTCCCAAACAGACATGATGGACCTAGACCTCAAATAAATCCCTCTCTCCATTGTTACCAGTCATCTTTATGAGGAACAATACAATAGACCCCTTTGTGGGCCCCCATAGGACCTTGCCCTCAAAATGGATCAACAACGGTAGAGAATGTTCCATCCTCCAAAGGAAGGCTGGGCAACATACTCTATGCTACACCTGAGGAAGATGGGTTATGAAATTGGGGCAGCTTGGAACATTCCTATTCATGAACACAGAATGTGAGCTCAGATCTACAGGGATGCAGAGGTCACATAGGCTCCTAAGCTGAATATGGGCCCCAGATCACATCAGATCATTGGGATTACAGTAAAAAATATTTATACACCTTCCCCATATTAGGGAGCTACTCTATTCCCTGATCCAGCTTTCTGGCCCTTTTTCCAGCCATGACATCATCTCCCCATCTGAATGGGTCCATCTGAATGTCAGATGTCAGGCTCAGAAAAAAAAAAAAATGTATAGTCATGGGCCCTTTTAGAATACAACTAAAATAGGCCTACTCACTATCTATAAAACAGAGACCCTCAAATCTTCATCTGCACTATTTCAGCCCTTAGGTTCATGATTAGTCAACAATTTGTTTGGCTTTATATGTTAACTCTTCTTCCAGTCACCAGATTCCAGATGCTACCATGATGCCAACGGAACTTCCCTGGGCAGATGACCCCACCATGTGTCCTGAAGCCCCACTTCCCCAGAACCCCTCCCCACTAGGGAAAGAGAGAGACAGGCTGGGAGTATGGACTGACCTACCAAAGCCCATCTTTAGTGGGGAAGCAATTACAGAAGCCAGACCTTCCACCTTCTGCACCCTATAATGATCTTGGGTTCATACCCTCTGAGGAATAAAGAATAATAGGAAAGCTATCAGGGGAGGGGATGGGATACGGAGTTCTGGTACTGGGAATTGTGTGGAATTGTACCCCACTTATCCTATGGATTTTGTTAGTGTTTCCTTTTTATAAATAAAAAGTTTTTTTTTAAAAAAACCCTGTGCATAAGGTAAAGAATACGTCTGATGCTCTTGAGGAAAAGTTGTGAATATCTATGAGTGAGAGAGTTTTTTAAACCTCCATAAAAATAAAAATATAGGCAACATGGGAAAAAAAAAAACTGGTACATGTGTCCCTAGTGGTAGAGATGAATAGTTCTCTACAACTGCTTGCTTGCAATTCTTTGTCCTTTCTTGATTATCCTCGGGAAAAGTTCTAGCTCCCAGCTTTGGCAGAAGGTAGCTTTTTACCCTTCAGGTAAGAATCTCAGGGTGAGGGATACAGCATAATGGTTCTGCTATAGACTTTCATGCCTGAGGCTCAAAAGTCTCAGTTTCAATCCCCTGCACATTACCACAAACCAAAAAAGGAAAAGGAGGAGAGAACATTAGTTCCATGAAGAATTTCCTTTCGTGACTTGTAAGGCCTGGGATATCTGCTACAATAAGGGCAAGATTGGGGAAATCAGGAAAGTGAGAATCTTTGCTATGAGAAAAAGAAAGAAGTAATTTAAACAGAAAAGCTTCTTGAGGTCACCTCTCCTGTTTACCAGACACAAACATAACCTCGGGGAGGGAGACTAGGGAAGGATCTGAATCTGACTTGACTGTTACCATTGTGTGATGATTCCTTATATGCCTAGAGCATTCCATTGACCTCACTCCTTGACTTTCAGTGGTGAAAATGAATGACTTCCCTTTGCCTCTCTAGACACAAACTCCAAGCATATCTCTGTCCCAAGACAGTCTTCTGTCTGTAGATTGTATCAAGGACTTCTCTTGCCCTCTGATATTCTCATTCTCTCTCTCTCTCTCTCTCTCTCTCTCTCTCTAGATTGTATCAAGGACTTCTCTTGCCCTCTGATATTCTCTCTCTCTCTCTCTCTCTCTCTCTCTTTCTCTCTCTCTCTCATATTCATAGTTACTTTTATGAAAAAGAAACAGAAAAAGACCAGAGCACTGGGATCCTCTGGAGCCTCAGGCATGCAAATTTTGTACTCTAATACACAGAGCTAGCTCCCAGGCCCATCCTTTGGATCCTTGTTGAGTGCAACCAAGAAAAGAGGCCCAAAGAGGAGAGTGAGGGAAGGAGGAGGAGTCAAAATAATTATTCTCTGTGTTTTCCCATGAGTTGCTGCTGCTGTGCTCCTCTAAGAAAGCAGCCCCATGTGTACAGCTACCCAAATTCTGTTCCCAGAATTACTTCTAACCCTGCCTCTTCAGGCTCTGGATGATAGGACCTCAGGTTTCCATTGTCTCCAATTTGGTTCCCTTAAACTTTGCCCATACCTTTGGAAGTAGTCACTATATTACTCTCAAATTATCCATATGGCATGCACCATCTGTTTTGTGTCAAAATCCTGGCAATATGCTTCTCTCTGCCTAACTGTCCCCCTCTGGCTCTCTGTCTTATGATCTCCTGCTGAGACTTCAAGGAGCATAACCATCACCACACACTGCCAGCTATCTGTGCATTTTCTCAGGTTCCACTAGCATTTTTAAAAAGCTTTATTGAGATGTCATTCACATATCACATACCTAACCTATTCAAAATGTATATTTCAATGGATTTTAGTATATTCAAAGCTATAAATCCATTAATATAATAAACGAAAGGTCTTCTTTGTTACTCAAAAAAAGAAGCCTTTAACTATCATCCCTCCATCTCACTTCCCCTCTCCAATATGAAACAATCACCAACCTACTTTCTATTTATAGATTTGCCTATGCTAGACATTTCATATAAACAAGGTCCTCGACCATTCAACATCCATGTTCAGCGGGGAAGCAATTACAGAAGCCAGACCTTCCACCTTCTGCAACCCACAACGACCCTGGGTCCATGCTCCCAGAGGGATAGAGAATGGGAAAGCTATCAGGGGAGGTGATGGGATATGGAGATTGAGTAGTGGGAATTGTGTGGAGTTGTACCCCTCCTACCCTATGGTTTTGTTAATTTGTCCTTTATTAAATAAAAAATAAATAAAAAAAAAAGATCCTCTGTGCCTGGCTTCGTACACTTATCATGTTTTCAAGGTCCATCCATGTTATACCAGGTATTAATACTTTATTAAATTTCATGGCTAAATAATTTCCATTGAATGAATACACCACATTTTATTCCATTCATTAGTGGGTGGATACTGGTTTGTTTTCATTACTTGATGATCATGAAGAATGTTTTTATGAACATCAATATATCCCATAGTACTTTATTTTATTTTTTATTTTTTATTATCTTTATTTATTTATTGGATAGAAACCATCAGAAATGGAGAGTGAAGGGAGTGACAAAGAGGGAAAGAGACAGAGAGACACCTGCAACACTGTTTCGCCACTCACAAAGCTTTCTCACTGCAGGTGGGGACCAGGGCCTGAACCTGGATCCTCACATATTTTAATGTGTGCACTCAACTAGATGCACCAAAAGTTGGCCCTTCCCATGGTACTTTATACAGACCCAGAGGAGTGATCTCCTCACTCTTCACATGTGCAATGATTATGACTTTTGTTGTTGGCCTGTTTATTCTTTGCCCTATTCCTACTCACTCAACAAATAGTAAAAGTCTTATGGGCAGTATACATGCCAAGATTACTTCTGCTATGAAAAGGAACTAGCATCTGTCTGCCACAAAATGCACATTCTATGATGTCTATGAACTAATGAATCCAGTCATTCCACCATATTTTACAGGAGAAAAACCCAGTTGTGACCATGTCTATATTTGGCAGTTGAAGAGACAAGGAAGGAAAATTCTATAGTCTGGTACTTCTTTCTATCTCTTTTGAGTCAGGACCTCACATTTTTAATTTTTATTTATTTTTTGGATATAAATCAAAATTAAGAGTCTCTAAAAGCTTTTGACCTTACAGTCCACATCCTAAACACAACTTTGCTCACAAAAGTCTTTAATTTTTTTCTAGGTTGCTAGGAAGTTTTGGAAATGTAAACATTTGTAATGCACCAGTAATGGCTAGACACATTGCACATGAAGCCACCATCAACACCAGGTATTAGAGAAGGTCTCCAATAGCATCCACATCCCTTAGCAAGGGTTAGTAGCAATACTGTCTGCTCACCAATGCTAGAGCTTGACATGTACATTCAATAAGGAGTAGACAAGTGAAAATAAAAATCAATATAGTCTTTGATGGCCCATAAGGATAAGAGACTGAAAGTATGTTAAATAAGCGTGGTTAAATATTAGATGCAGAAAATGAACTTTGTATGAGATTCTATACATGGTGATGAATATATGGGGTTATTTAAAGTACAATCCTGCAGTGATTAAAAGAGAAGTAATGAATCAGAATTAAATATCTCAGATATATATATATATATATATATATATATATATGTATATATCATGTCTTAGAAAAAAAAAACTTGAGTCTGTGGGCCCAGTAAAGAATATAAATGCAAATGAAAGAGAAAAGTGGGGAGAAAGTCTGATGCACATTTGAGGATTGGTTCCATGGAAGACAGATAATAAACTTTCTGAAAAATATATCAAACCTATATGCTTTAACCTGCTTATCATAGTAATATACTGCCATCATTTTAAATCTTTTTTTTTAAATTTTTTATTTAAGAAAGGATTAATGAACAAAACCATAAGGTAGAAGGGGTACAACTCCACACAATTCCCACCACCCAATCTCCATAACCCACCCCCTCCCATGATAGCTTTCCCATTCTCTAGCCCTCTGGGAGCATGGACCCAGGGTCATTGAGGGTTGCAGAAGGTAGAAGGTCTGGCTTCTGTAATTGCTTCCCCGCTGAACATGGGCATTGACTGGTCGGTCCATACTCCCAGTCTCCCTCTCTCTTTCCTTAGTAGGGTGTGTCTCTGGGGAAGCTGAGCTCCAGGACACATTGGTGGGGTCTTCAATCCAGGGAAGCCTGGCCAGCATCCTGGTGGCATCTGGAACCTGGTGATTGAAAAGAGAGTTAACATACGAAGCCAAACAATTTGTTGAGCAATCATGGATCCCAAGCTTGGAATAGTGGAGAGGAAGTGTTAGGGAGGTACT
The DNA here is from genome assembly GCF_950295315.1 of Erinaceus europaeus. Taxonomy (NCBI): domain Eukaryota; kingdom Metazoa; phylum Chordata; class Mammalia; order Eulipotyphla; family Erinaceidae; genus Erinaceus; species Erinaceus europaeus. The sequence continues at coordinate 125,805,096 of NC_080163.1, read as the reverse complement.
CACTGCAAACTCTAGTGTACTTCTGCTTTCAGGTATATATTTTGCAGTAGTTTATGGATACGTGTGAACATAAGCTCTCTCTCACAGAAACTGGTGTATATCTAGGTTATGGGACTTTGTTAGAAAGTGAACCACCTGAGATGAAATTAGAGTGTACTATAAAAGGAAAGGTCTCACCCGAGTAATGAAGCTGAAGGGTTGTCATTCCACACGTGAAGTCTCTGGACACAGTCTGAAGTGAAGCATGTTGAGGTGGCAATCGCTGCGTTGGTTAGGTTGTGATCGGCGGATGCAATATTATTTGGTATGGATTGGGAGATGCATACGGGAAAGTGGGCCCTATCCAAGGGTTCCAGGACTGGGGGAAGTAGGGGCTCTATAGTGGAGATGTGAGGTTCCTGCTGTCTTAGGGTTCAAAAAGACAATTTATAGTTAATGTTATCAACACATTATTTGGTAATTGGGTTAACTTTGAAAAGTCCTTTTGTTATGGTTTGCTGTACAGTATCTAGTATCTTGTATATAGCTGTGCTATTGGATGCTTCTAATCTACTTGGTCTAGGCTTTTGAGAGAGTCCGCATATCAAATACACAGCCTATATATTAAAAAGATTCAGTTTGTGTTTTGAGAAACTTTGAGACATACAACTGATTTTCCCCCTCTCATATTAATTAACTACTGATTTATATGTCTACATTTTGCTAGGAGTGTACATAAACACCATTCCCACCACCAAAAGACTGTGACCCATCCCTCCCACCCACTCCCACCCCCCACTGGCCCAGGAAGCTGCATGTCTACCCCTCACCACAGGGTTTTTACTTTGGTGCCCTACTTACAATTTGATCAGGTCCTGCTTTTAGTTTCCCTTTCAGATCTTCTTACTCAACTTCTGTTGATGAGTGGGATCATCCCATACTCATCTTTATCTTTCTGACTTAGTTCACTTAACATAATTCCTTCTAGCTCTGTCCAAGATGGGTCAGAGAAGGTGGGTTCATTGTTCTTGATAGCTGCATCATTTTAAATCTTTATGTTAGTGACTCTGCTAGCATTAACTTGTCTACATTGACCTCTATGGCTCACAAGATGTGTTGTGTTAAGAAAAAATTGAGCAATAACATGATGGGATTACTTTTCTGACAATCCCTGAATGCTGACTGATGATACAGATATTATGGTACCCATCAATCAATCCACATATCCAAGATTCGACCTCTTATTTCTTCCAGACTTATCTTTCTTTCACACAGACATGCTTTTTTGTTTGTTTATTGTTTTGTTCTTTGCCTCCAGGATTATCTCTGGGGCTTTGTGCAGGCACTATGAATCCAGTGCTCTTGGCTGCTTTTTTTTTTTTTTTTCTGTTTTATTAACTAGGACAGAGAGAAATTGAGAGAGGAGGGGTAGATAGGAGGAGAGAAAGAGAGACACCTGCAGACCTGCTTCACCACTTGTGAACTGAGACACCCCACCCCCTTACAGGTGGGTAGCCAGAGAGTCCAACCAGGATCCTTGCATGGGTTCGTGCCCTTCTTACTTTGTCGCTGAAGCCAGTGCACCACCAACCAACCCCACATGTTGATTTTTAAAGGCACCTTAAAATATTACATGATGTCTATACATTAGCAAAAATAAAATAGTGTTAAAAGGATGCATCCTAGAAGGACTTTATTAACATTATGCAAGCTAACTGAAGAAAGCATTAAGCCGAATCATCATTTTGTTCTCATGAAAATTTTCTTGGTTAACTTTAAATTTGAAAGAAAAAAAAGGGGGGGTATCTGAAAGATATCTCAGATGCTAAACAAGCTAAGACAGACAGTCTACCATGCTCAAAGGCCCAGGTTATAATCCCTAGTTAGCAAATGGAATTTTCTTTCTTTTTTTTTTTTCGCAAAAGCAACTTTTTTTTTCCATTTTGTTGCACCTTTTTTCTATCGCTGTTGTAGTTATTACTGTTGTTGATGATGTTGGATAGGACAGAGAGAGAAGTGGAAAGATGATGATGTTGGATAGGACAGAGAGAGAAGTGGAAAGAGGAGGGGAAGACAGAGAGGGGAAGAGAAAGACACCTGAAGACCTACTTCACCTCCTGAGAAAGGACTCCCCCTCTGGTGGGGAGCCAGAGCCTTGAAACAGCATCCTTATGCAGATCCTTGCACTTTGTGGCCACTTTGCAGCCACAGGCACTTAACCCATTGTGCTACCACCTGGCCCCCAACCAAATGAAATTTTCATGCAAAGAAGAAGCTATATAAGCAGTGGAGCAGTGCTGTGATAGTATACTTCTCTCTCTCTCTCCATTCCTATCTCTCACTATCTGCAAAATGAAAAAAGAAGTCTACCAGGAGCAGATGAATCATGTAAGTACTGACAAAAAAAAAAAAGCACAGAAAAAAGAAAAGAAAATGGAAAAAAGATATCTAAATGATTGATATTCTATTTATCAATTCTCATATACATGAAGAAAATCTGTTTTGCACTCATTTCCTTTAAACACATCTGTGGTGGTAAAATGGGTAAAGCACACAAATTTCTATGTATGAGGACTTGGGTTAGAGCCCTAGGTTCCCACCAGCTGGGGGGTGGGATAAGCTTCACAAGTGGCAGAGCAGGGTGCAAGTATCTTACTTTTCTTTCCTTTTCTCTCCTCCCTCTCATCACCCTCTTTCTCTCTGTCTCTATCATATCAATATCACCCTGATACCAAAAGCAGACAAAGACACAACAAAAAAAGAAAACTATAGACCAGTATCTCTGATGAACATAGATGCTAAAATTTTGAACAAAATTCTGGGCAATTGGATACAGGAGTATATCAAAAAGATTGTACATCATGACCAAGTAGGATTTATCCCAGGGATGCAAGGCTGGTCTAATATACATAAATCAATAAATGTGATCCACCACATCAATAAGAGAAAAACCAAAAACCACATGACTATCTCAATAGATGCAGAGAAAGCCTTTGACAAAATCCAATATCCTTCACGATCAAAGCACTACAACAAATAGGAATAGATGGAAAAAATACTAAACCTAGTGGAGTCCACATACAGCAAACCTACAGTTAACACCATTCTCCATGGTAAGAAGCTGGCAGCATTCCCACTCATATTAGGTACTAGACAGGGCTGCCCACTATCACTGTTATTATTCAACATAGTGTTGGAAGTTCTTGCCACAACAATCAGGCAAGATCCAATTTAAAAAATACAGATTGGAAGAGAAGTCAAACTGTTACTATTTACAGATGATAGGATAGGATACATGAAAAGTAACATACAAAAGTTTGTGGTATTGCTTTATGCAAACACTAAGTCAGAAGAAGAATAAATACAGAAATTAGTCCCATTCACTATAGCAGAAAAAAAAACTTAAAAAAAATTTTATTTATAAAAAGGAAACACTGACAAAACCATAGGAAAAGAGGGGCACAACTCCACATAATTCCCACCACCAGAACTCTGTATTCCCTCCCTTCCCCTGATAGCTTTCTTATTCTTTAACCCTCTGGGAGTATGGACCCAGGGTCATTATAGGGTGCAGAAGGTGGAAGGTCTGGCTTCTGTAATTGCTTCCCTGTTGAACATGGGTGTTGGCAGTTCAATCCACACTCCTAGTCTGTCTCTCTCTTTCCCTAGTAGGGCAGGGTTTGAGGAAGCAGGGCTCCAGGACACCTTGGTGGGCTTGTCTGTCCAGGGAAGTCTGGTTAGCATCATTTTAGAACTGGAACCTGGTGGCTGAAAAAAAGAATTAACATATAAAACCAAACAAAGTGTTGACTTATCATGAACCTAAAGGCTGGAATAATGCAGAAGAAGATTTGGGGTCTCTCTTTTGGAGATAGCTAGTAGGCCTATTTTAGTTATATTCCATAGGTGCCCATGACTATACTAGTTTTTTCCTGAGCCTGAATCTGATATGCTGGTGGACCCAAGTTATTGTCTGGGGAGATGATATAGTGGCTGTAAAAAGGCTAGAAAGCTGGACCAGAGAAGAGAGTAGCTCTCTAATATGGGAAAGGTGTATAAATATTGTTCACTGTAAACCCCATCAATTAAAAAAAAGTTAGGAATAAAAAGAAGTGAAAGACTTGTATACTGAAAACTATGAGTCACAATTCAAGGAAGTAGACTAAGACATAAAGAAGATGAAAGATATCTCATGTTCATGGATTGGAAGAATTAACGTCATCAAAATGAATATTCTGCCTAGAGCCATATACAAATTTAATGCAGTGCTCATCAAAGTCCCTCCAATTTTTTTAAAAAATTATTTATAAAATGGAAATATTAACAAGACCATGGGATAAAGAGAGGTACAACTCCACACAATTCCCACCACCAGAACTCCATATCCCATCCCCTCCCTTGAAAGCTTTCCTATTCTTTATCCCTCTGGTAGTATGAACCCAGGATCATTCTGGGGTGCAGAAGGTGGAAGGTCTGGTTTCTGTAATAGCTTCCCTGCTGAACAAGGGCATTGGCAGTTCAATCCATACTCCCAGCCTGTCTCTCTATTTTTCCCTACTGAGGCTCTGGGGAGGTGGGGCTCCAGGACACATCCCACCAATTATTTTTAAGAGAATAGAACATATGGTACAAATGTTTATCTGAAATCTGAAAATACCTAGAGTCACAAAAATAATATTGAGAAAAAAAGAATAGAACTAGAATCATCACACTCCCAGATCTCAAACTATACTATATGGCTATTGTTAAAAAAAAAACAAACTGCTGACCAGTGGAGAAGAATTGAGAGTCCAGAAATAAGCCCCTACACCTATGGACATCTTATCTTTGAAAGGGAACCTATACTATAAAATGGGGAAAGGAAAGTCTCTTCAACAAATAGTATTAAGAAAATTGAGGTGAGACATGAAGAAGAATGAAACTGAACCACTACATTTGACCACACACAAAAGTAAAACCCAAGTGGATCAAGGACTTGGATGTGAGACCAGAAACTATAAAATATTTATAGGAAAATATTGGCAGAACTCTTTTTGATCTAAATTTTATAAGCATTTTCAATTATACAAATCCAATTTCAAGGAAGACTAAAATAAAAATAAACAAATGGGACTACATAATATTAAAAAGCTTCTGCACAGTAAAAGAAACCACCACCCAAACAAAAACTCTTCACAGAATGGGAGAGCTTTACATGCCATATGTCAGACAAAAGGCTAATAAACAACATATATAAAGATGTCACCAAACTCAGCAACGGAAAACCAAATGACCTCATCCAAAAGTGGGGAGAAGATATGAACAGAATATTCACCAAAGAGATCCAAAAGGTCAACAGACATATGACAAAAATGTTCCAAGTCACTAATTGTCAGAGAAATGCAAATAAAGACACACGAAATACCACTTCACTCCTGTGAAAATGTCATACATCAGAAATGACAGCAGCAACAAGAGCTGGAGAGGTTTTGGGGGTTAAAGAACATGCTGGTGGGAATGTAAATTGGTCCAATTCCTGTGGCAAGCTATCTGGAGTACTCTCAGAACATGAGAAATGGATCTACCCTATGACCCTGCAATTCCTCTCCGGGGATATATCAAAAGGAATAATTCAAAGCCATCCAAAAAGATGTGTGTGTACCCACGTTCATAGCAATACAATTTGTAATATCCAAAACCTGGAAGCAACCTATGTGTCCAAAACCAAAGAGTGGCTGAGAAATTAGTAGTATATATAAACAGTGGAATACTACTCAGCTATTAAGAATGATGATGCCACATTCTTCACCTCATCTTGCATAGAGCTTGAAGGGATCATGTTAAATGAGATAAGCCATAAACTAAGTGATGAATATGGGATGATCTCACTTATAGACAGAAACTGAAAAGCAAGATCAGAAGGGAAAACACTAAGCAGAACTTGGACTGGAGTTGGTGTACTGCACCAAAGTAAATGACTCTAGAGTCGGGGGGAGGGGGGGCTTCAAATCTTGGAACTCGATGATAGAGGAGAACCTAGTGGGGGTGGAATTGTTATGTGGAAAACTGATAAATGTTACACATGTACAAAATAAATGTACACATGTGTTTTACTGTTGAATATATGCCATTAATCCCCCAATAAAGAAAAAACTCACACTTAAAAAAACTAATAAAAATGTTTAAGGAAAAGAAAAAAATGAAAAAGAGGAGTGATGAATTAGTCATGCAGGCATCAAGTCCCATTGATAACTATGATGGGGAAAAAAAGAAATGAGAAAAACAAGATCAGAAGAGAAAACACAAATGGAACCTGAACTGGAATTGGCGTATTGCACCAAAATAAAAGACTCTGGGGTGGGTGGGTGGGGAGAATACAGGTCCAAGAATGATGACAGAGGACCTAGTGGAGGTTGTATTGTTATATAGAAAACTGGGAATTTTATGCATGTACAAACTACTGTATTTACTGTCGAATGTAAAACATTAATTCCCTAATAAATAAATTAAAAACAAAAAAAGAAATGAAAAGAAAAATACACATGCTTTAAAAAAAAATTGGGGGGCAGTAAAAATAGTCTTTTATTTCACCTTCCTGGCCGACCCTCCATACCACCCCACCCACAGTTTCCCCTTCTCATTTCCAAGATAAAATGATAAAAGGTAAAAAAAAACTGATTATTTTTTAAAACATTCATTCAGTAATGAAAAGAAAGAAGAGAGAACCAGATCATCACTCTCACAATATGCAATTCTGGGGATCTAACTCAAGAGCTAACACTTGTTGTCCAACATTTATATCCACTGCACCAACTCCTGGGTCATAAGTTAGTTTTAATCTTTTTTATTTTTTTTATTTGATAGGAGATAAATTGAAAGGGGAGGAGGAGATAGGAAGGGAGAGGTAGAGGGGGAGAGGAGAGAGAGAGAAAGAGAGAAAGAGAGAAAGAGAGAGAGAGAGAGAGAGAGAGAGACCTTATAGCACTGCTTCACCACTGATGAAACTTTCCCCACCCCCTTGCAGGTGGGATCCAGGGTCTGTGTGCATGGCAATGTGTGCACTCATGGAGGTGTTTATCTAAAAACAGGTTGTGGTAGGGGTTCCTTACCAACAGGATTTGATGTAAACGTAAACAAGAAGCTGAAGACTAGAATGAGCCACAACACTGATGAAAAGATTTGTCACCTGATTTTCTTTGTTCAGGTTTCTCTTTCACCCGCTACATCTGAGTCAGTTCCTACTCAGTAATAAATGACATTTGCTTCGGGAAATTTATGAGCTTTTCAATGCATAAAATAGCATCCGATAAAAGTATTCTTCATCCATTACAACTCTCAACCATCACAGATCCAGCTCAATGGAGCTCATCATCACCAAGGATCACTTATCTCAGGAAATTATTCTTAAATTATTATAATAAATGATTTCTTAAGTATACAATGGTTTTTCTTTTTAAATAATAGGGGTATAACTAGCATATAATAATTCCATCATATACTTATATTCATACTTCTAGATCTCTTACTAAACTTAGAATAGTTCATAAAAGAATCACCTCTTACATTTAGTAAAATACAAGGCATATATTTCCTACAAATCAGAACATCTGACATAAACTAATAGCCAATATAAAAAATTATAATTTAAGACAATTGTAAAAACTACCAGATGGTTTCACTCCTGTGTGGAATATAGCTGACTGAAACACATGAACTTGCAAAGAAAAAAAAAACAGCCAACCTATCCCTACGGCTTTATGAAAACTATGGTGATTATCATTTGAGTTTTGAAACCACAGAACTTTTAGTGTTGGCAATGATACCCCTGTTATCTTGTGATTCTGTAAATGACTGAAAAGAAACAGTTGCATAACGTTGCAAATACTTAATGCTGCCAAACTTGACTTTTAAAAAATGATCAATTACTAAAACAATATTGAATGAAAATTTAGAGAAGTTAACAGAAAAGCAGAATAGGCTATAAAGATTCAACTAAGTGATATATTCCCACAGAAAAGGTAAACAGATCAAGAGTCAAAAGTTTAGAGAAAAGTTCTATAAGCTAAGTTTTTTCCCTTGAGAATGAATTAACCACTGCCTTTAAAGCAAATTTGACAAATAAGCGCCCTTCCAAACAAAGACGATAGTCTAATTTTCAGAGTACTATAAAGCAGCCTTTAGAGTAGGTGACCCACAAAGCAGTATGACTCAGGTTTCTTGGGTGGGAGAAGACAGTGTAGCAGTTATGCAAAGAGATTCTTGTGCCTGAGGCTCCAAAGTCCCAGGTTCTAGTAAAAATAAAAATAATAATAAATAATAAAATCAAGTTTCTTGAAAAAGAAGTTGACTAGTTTATTCTCACTGCATTCACTTATCCATAACCAATTCATTATGACTTCACTTATTTCAGTGAAACTAGTCCTCCCAAGAAAATGAGGGTCTCCTTGAGATTAAATATAAAAGGGCATTTTACAGTCTTCATCCTTGCTTGACCTTCCCGCAGCATTTGATATCACTGACTGTTACTTTTTGATAAAACTTCTTTTCCCGGGGTCTCTAAGGTGTCAAACTTCCCTGGTTTCCTTCTTACTTTACTTTCACTCACTCTCCTTTCAAAGATCCACTGTGGGTGTGTGTTGGGGGGGGGTGTGCATGTGCACAGCAAATGGGGCTTAACCATTATGAATCAACTTTTTCAGATCCAGAAAGGGAGTCAGTTGGGTGCCAGTCAGTGGTGCACCTAGTTAAGCACACATATTACAGAAAGGAAGTCAGAGAGGCAGAGATGTAGACGGTGAGGGAGAGACACCACAATAGTAAAACTTACCAGTTGCAGTAGTACTCCCATGCTGGGAGGTCCTGGGGGAATGAGTGTGACTCACCCAGCTTGGCAAAGCAGCCGCCCTGCTGGATGACCCCCCCCTTTTTTATCATTAATGGCAGATAATTCCTCAACTCTGACAGCATTCATAGGCCATTGTACACCCTGCGTGCATAACCTCATTTTATTCCTGAGCATTCACTAGCAGAGATAGGCCCACAAGTAGAAACTATTTGATTAGGAACTTTATGGTGTCTTTTTAGGACTTTCTGCTTGCATGCTACATTCATTGACTCACTGGAAACTACTACTTACTTTTGCTTTAAGGTATGTGTACATGTACATATCTCATTCTGGATACATGTACATATGCCCTATCTCATGGACCCTGGTCTATATCTAAATTTTGAGGTTTGTTAAGAAGTGTACCACCCGAAATGGAATTAAGGAGTCCTATGAGCTAGAAAAGCTTCTGCACAGCAAAAGAAACCATCACTCAAATGAAGAGACCCCTCACAGAATGGGAGAAGATCTTCACATGCCACACATCAGACGAGTGGTTAATAACCACAATATATAAAGAATTCACCAAACTTAGCAACAAAGAAGCAAATGACCTCATCCAAAAATGGGCAGAGGATATGAATATAATATTCACTAGAGATCCAAAAGGCTTACAAACATATGAAAAATTGCTCCGGTCACTGATTGTCAGAGAAATTCAAATAAAGACAACATTGATATTACACCTCACCCCTGTGAGAATGGCATGCATTAAAAATGATAGCAACAACAAATGCTGGAGAGGTTGTGGGAACAAAGGAACCCTCCTACAATGCTGGTGGGAATGTAAATTGGTCCAACCTCTATGGAGAGCAGTCTGGAGAAATCTCACAAGGCTGGAAATAGACCTCCCATATGACCCAGTAATTTCTCTCCTGGGGATATATCCTTTTTTTAAAATAATTTTTTAAAATATTTATTTATTTCCTTTTGTTGCCCTTGTTGTTTTATTGTTGTAATTATTATTATTGTTGTCGTCATCATTGTTGGATAGGACAGAGAGAAACGGAGAGAGGAGCGGAAGACAGAGAGGGGGAGAGAAAGACAGACACCTGCAGCCCTGCTTCACCGCCTGTGAAGCGACTCCCCTACAAGTGGGGAGCCGGGGTTCGAACCGGGATCCTTGTGCCAGTCCTTGTGCTTTGCGCCACCTGCGCTTAACCCGCTGCGCTACCGCCCGACTCCCCTGGGGATATATCCTAAGGCCTCCATAACACCCAATCAAAAAGATATGTGTATACACCTATGTTCATAGCAGCACAATTCATAATAGCTAAAACCTGGAAGCAACCCAGGTGCCCAACAACAGATGAATGGCTGAGAAAGCTGTGGTATATTTATCCAATGAAATACTATGCAGCTATTATAAACAATGAACCCACCTTCTCTGACCCATCTTGGATGGAGCTAGAAGGAATTATGTTAAGTGAGCTAAGTAAAAAAGACAAAGATGACTATGAGATGATCCCAATCATAAACAGAAGTTGAGAAAGAACAGAAAGGGAAACTCAAATCAAGATCTAGCTAAGTTTGGAGTAGGGCACCAAACTAAAAACACTGGGTTGAGGGTGAGGGTAGATGTTCAGCTTCACTGGGTGCAGGGCGGGCCATGGAACACAGACCTTTGGTGGTGGGAATGGTGTTAATATGCACCCCTGTTAACTTATAGTCTCACAAATCACTATTCAGTTTATATGAGAGGGGAGAAATGTCTCAAACTTTCTGTTGCATACACCATAGCTCTGAGTATATGTTCCTTCAATCTAAGCACTTAAGACTTCAAACTGGTAATCAGAATCAATTTTAGCAGTGGGCTCAAATTGTTAGTACATATCTAATAATGACTTGTACTTTGAAATATTAAATCTCCTAAAACCTTAGACCAGGGAAAATAGAAGCAACTGGTGTTGCTATAAGATACAGCTATAAGTAAATAGCATGAAAGGACATAAATTATGGTGAGGTTTTGTATGCTATAGCAAATCCTAATAATAGAATTTTCAAAGTTAACCCAATTGGCAAATTATTTGGTTATAGCTATTACTATCTATTGCCTTCTTAAACCCTAAGACAGCAGGAACCTTCCCCTTTCTCTATAAAGCCTATATTTCTCCCAGTCCTAAAACCTCTAGGTTGAGGCTCACTTTCTTGCATGCTTCTCCCATTTCATACCAACTGATACTGCATCTGCTGATCCCAATACAATTCAATGCAACCAGTACCATCTCAGCATATTTCACTTGGGACTGCATCCAGAGGTCTCAGGTGTGGAATGTCAACCCACCACCTTCATTACTCTGTTGAGACTCATAGAATTTAAGCAAAAGTATCAGAAAACTTGGATATAGATCCATAGGTATTATCCAGTCTGGATCTACCCTATGGCCTGGCAATTTCTCTCCAAGGAATTTATCCAAAGTAAGCAAAAACACCTATCCAAAAAGTGTTCATAGCAGCTCAGTTTGTAATGATCCAAAACTAGGAAGCAACCCAAATGCCAATGTCAAAGGAGTGGGTAAGAAAGTTGTGGTATGTATGTGCAAAAGAGAAAATTAAACTCAGCTGTTTAAAATAATATCATTATAACATTATCTTGAATGGATCTCAAAGGAATCATGTTAAGTGAGATAAGCCTAAAGGAAAAGGATGAATACCAGATGATCTCACTTAAAGGTGAAAATTAATAAACAAGAACAAAAAAGGGAAAACACAAAAATGAAACTTGTACTGGGTGGGGTGTATTGCACAAATCAAAGGACTCTGGAAGAGGGGGTGTTGAGAGAAACTGGCGAGGTCACTGGTGTCCTGATGCACCATGATGGAAAAGGCCTAAGTTGGAGGTGAGTGTTATGCAGATACCTGTCGTGGGGAGATGGGAAATTGTAAACTGGTGTCAATAACTGAACTGTAAATCATCCCCCTCCCCAATAATATGACTTGGAAGAAGAAATAAAAATCCACTAAATTAATGGGGGTGGGGATGGGCGATGGCATATCTGACTAAGTGCACACATTACTATGCACAAGGACTAATACAAGAACTCAGATTTGAGCCCACGCTCCCCACCTGCAGTGAGGATGCTTCCAAGCAGTGAACTAGGTCTACAGGTATAAAAATTAGTTAATTAGTTAATTAATTAATTTAATTTCATGGGAAACAGAAAGAAAATTAAATAAAGTTTGTTTTTTTTGACAGGAAGCACCAAATACTCAGAGGAAAACACTAGCAGAACTCTTCTCTATGAAAACTTCCAAAATATCTCTGATGTCTAAGATCCAATTGTAAGGAAAACAAATAAAAAATAATCAGGAACCTAAAGGTCAGAACACAGCAGATGGAAGTAAGGGTCTTGGTGTCCTGTTTTATATCTTACTGCTTTTAGCAACCAAGTTGCAGGTACTACCATGATGTCATAGTAGGGCAGAGAACCTCACCAATGTGTCCTGGAACCTCACCTCCCCAAAGCCGTATTCCACTAAGGAAGCAGGCTGGAGGTATGGATAATCCAAATTCAGCAGAGAAGCAATTACAGAGGCCAGTCCTCCCACCTTCTGAACCCAATGAGGAATTTTGGTCCATACCCCCCAGAGGGATAAAGAATAGGGAACTTTCCAATGGAAGGGATAGGATACAGAACTCTGGTGGTGGGAATCATATGGAATTGTACCTCTCTTATCCTACAGTCTTGTTAATCATTATTAAATCACTAATAAAAAAAATAAAAAATAAACCAATGGGCCTACATCAAGCTGAAAAGCTTCTGCATAGAAAAGGAAACCATGACCAAAACTCTAGAGAGACTCCCAACAGAGTGGGAGCTCTTTACAAGCCACATATCAGACAAAAGTTAAATAACCAAAATCCAGAAATAATTCCCCAAACTGGGAGCTGGGCAATGGTGTACCCAGTTAAGTGGACATAGTATGAAATGCAAGGACCTACGCAAGGATCCTAGTTCGAGCCCCAGGATCTTTACCTTGCACCCATGTTCAGTAAGGAAGCAATTACAGAAGCCAGACCTTCCACCTTCTGCTCCCCGTAACGACCCCAGGTCCATACTCCCAGAGGGTTAAAGAATAGGAAAGCTATCAGGGGAGGGGTTGGGATATAGAGTTCTGGTGGTGGGAATTGTGTGGAGTTGTACCCCTCTTATCCTATGTTTTTTGTCAGTGTTTCCTTTTTATAAATAACAATTTAAAAAAGGTCCTAAAGTATTGATGTGCCCATATGAGAACAACCATACTGTAAACCACTAGCTCCCAATAAAATAAAACAAAAGAAAGAATAAAAAAAAGAAAGAAAGAAAGATTGTTTCTTTGAAAAGAACAACAAATTGACAAGTCATTAAATTAATAGGGCAAAAAGGAAGGGGGGAAGCAAAAGTAAAAATACAGGATAGTCTTACAGAAAATATAAGAATTGTAATATAATGTTATGAACCATTTTAGACTGAAAAAATCAAATAAGTTAAATGAAATAAAATTCTAGAAGGAAACTTCAAAAACTTAGTAAAAGAGAAAAGATTCTGAATAGACCTATAACATGAAAATTAAATTAATAATTAAAATCTTCTCATAAAAATAAGCTTAGACTCAGTTGTCATCACTGATGAATACTGTGAATTATTTAAAGAAAAAATTAAGAATTCTTCACAGAAGATTTCAAAATATAAACAGGGAACAACTCCTCAACTTAGTCTAAGAAGCCAAAATGACCTTGAAAACAAAAGAAAAAATATCACAACAAAAGAAAACTACAAATCAGTATCTCCATCATAAGCACAGATTTTAACATCTTAAATATTGGGGGCCCGGCAGTAGTGCACACATGGCACATAGCACAAGGACTGGCTCAAGGATACCAGTTCAAGCCCCTGAATCCCCACCTGCAGGGGTGGGTGTCGCTTCACAAGCAGTGAAGCAGGTCTGCAGGTGTCTAGCTTTCTTCCCCCCACCCCGTCTTCCCTTTCTCTCTCCATTTCTCTCTGTCCTATCCAATAACAACCACAACGATAAAAAGCAAGGGCAACAAAAAAGAAAAAAATAGCCTCCAGGTGCAGTGGATTCATAGCTCAGGCACCAAGCCCCAGAAATAACCCTGGAGACAAAAAAAAAAAAAAAAGAAAAGAATATCTTAAATATAGGTCCAGGGCAATACTGCAGCCTTGTTGGAGCACCAACTTATATACCCAAGGTCCCAGAAGCTATACATAGTGCACATAGTACCACTTTATGCTAGAACTTAGTAATGCACTTGTATCTTTCTCTCCCTCAATAATTGTCTCTCATAACAAATAAACCTAATAAAAATCTTTTTTTTTTTTGCCTCCAGGGTTATTGCTGAGGCTCAGTGCCTGCACCATGAATCCACTACTCCTGGAGGCCACTTCCCCCCCCCTTTTGTTGCCCTTGTTGTTGTAGCTTTGCTGTGGTCATTATTGTTGTTGATGCCGTTCGCTGTTGGATAGGATAGAGAGAAATCGAGAGATGAGGGGAAGATAGAGAGGGTGGAGAGAAAGATAGACACCTGCAGACCTGCTTCACTGCTTGTGAAGCGACTCCCCTGCAGGTGGGGAGGCGGAGGCTCGAACCCGGATCCTTAAGCCAGTCCTTGTGCTTTGCACCACATGTGCTTAACCCCCTGCACTACCGCCCGACCCCCACAAAAATCTTAAGTGTAACATTAGCAAATTTAATTCCCCAACACATCAAATATTTATATATAGTGTACATAATAGCAATTATATATACATAATAGTTTACCCAAAATATTAAGGCTAAGTTAACATTTAAAAAATCAGTTTATTCAGCAGCTAGGAGATAGCTTACACAGTAGAACACACACTTTACCATGCTCAAGAGTTCAGTATTCTAAGCCCCCAGGCTCATAGTAGCACCTTCTCTATGTCAGCTTTGTGAGCAGTGGAGCAGACCTGTAGTGTCTCTTCTTTCTCTCTGCCTCTCCCTTTCTCTCTCTCTCTCTCTCTCTCTCTCTCTTTCTCTCTCTCACACACACACACACACACACACACACACACACACTATACAAAAAAAATCTGTTGGGAACAGTGGAGTCAGGCAGATGCAGAACCCTAGCAATAACCTGGGTGGGAAAAAAAAGCAATAACATACTATAACACAAACACAGATGTGCATAGATAATTTTGAATAGATGTTTGTGTGTTCTAGGAGAGGAATTGCTAGATCATAGAATAAAGGACAAAAGTCACTATTTTTGCAATATAGGAAGAGAATGATTTGACTAAATCCAACACCTGCTAATTATTTTTTTAAAAAATCTCTCAACAATCTAGGATGATTCTAAATGCAATATCTCAACCTAAAAAAATTTAAAAATACAGTTTATAACACACTTAAGATAAAAATGGAAAGGTTTATCACTAAAACCGGAAATTAGGAATGTGTATCTGCTTTCATAAGTCTACTTAACATCATATTGTGCAAATGAATAACAGTAAGATTGACGGCAGACTTCTCCACAGCAACCAGTCAAAAGATAATGGTATGATATTTTCACGGTTTGTATAAAAATAAAAATATCTATTCACCTGAACTGTCATCCAGAGCAAAAGGGGAGAGAGAATGTTTTTTTTTTTAGTTTCTTTCTGTTTTTTATTTTTATTTATAAAAAGGAAACACTGACAAAAAAACCATAGGATAATAGGGGTACAACTCCATACAATTCCCACCACCAGAACTCTGTATCCCATTCCCTCCTCTGATAGCTTTCCTATTCTTTTTTTTTAATTTTTAAATTTACGAAAAGGAAACATTGACAAAACCATAGGATAAGAGGGGTACAGCTTCGCACAATTCCCACCACCAGAACTCTATATCCCATCCCCTCCCCTGATAGCTTTCTTATTCTTTAACCCTCTGGGAATATGGACCGAAGGTCATTGTGGGATGCAGAAGGTTGAGAGAGGATGATTTTTAGATTAACTAATAAAACTCCACTGAAAGAATTCCTAAAAGTATTTATTTATTTATTTATTTATTTATTTTTCCTCCAGGGTTATTGCTGGGGCTAGATGCCAGCACTATGAATCCACTGCTTCTGGAGGTCATTTCCCCCCAGTTTTTAAAGGATAGGACAGAGAGAAGACAGATGGGGGAGACCTCAGCAGTAATGCAGCAGTTTAAGCACAGGTGGCGCTAAGGGAAGGTGGCGCAAAGCACAAGGACCAGTGTAAGGATCCCTGTTCAAGCCCTTGGCTCCCCACATACAGGGGAGTCACTTCACAGTCGGTGAAGCAGGTCTGCAGGTAGGTCTTTCTCTCTCCCTCTCTGTCTTTCCTCCTCTCTCCATTTCTCTCTGTCCTACCTAACAACAACGACATCAATAACAACAACAATAATAACTACAACAATAAAAAAACAAGGGCAACAAAAAGGAATACATAAATAAAATATTAATTTAAAAAAGATTGGGGAGAGAAAGATAGGCACCTGCAGACCTGTTTCACCACTTGTGAAGTGACCCCCCACTTGAGGTGGGGATCCTGGGGCTCAAAGTGGGATCCTTGCATGAGTCCTTGCATTTCTCACTATGGGCACTTAACCCTCTGTGCTACCACCCAGCCTCATATTTTTTATTGGTTATTTAATAATGATTTACAGGATTATAAGATAATAGGGGTATAGTTACATACAGTTCCCACCACCAAAATGTTGTGTCCCATGCCTTCTATTGGAAGCTTTACTATTTTTTTATCCCTTTGGAAGTATGGGCCAAAATTATTTTAGGGATGCAGAAGTGGAAGCTCTGGTTCTGCAATTGCTTTTCCACTGGATATGGGCATTGGCAGGTCAATTCATGCATTACCTGGGGAGTTGAGGTTCCAGGACACATTGGTGAGATTGTCTGCTCAGATAAGTCAGGATGGCGTCATAGTAGCATCTGTAATTTGGTCGCTGAAAGGCACCAATATATAACATAGGACGGAAGATGGCAACTTGGAAGGAGCAGATGGTGTGAGCTCCAAAAAGAAGCAGCTTGCAACCTAGGACTCTGTGGATAAGGTGACTGGGTGTCCTATCCATTGTTAGAGGAACTTTTTTCCCTCTCCCCTCACTCTCCTTTTTCCCTTCTCCTAGCTAATTAAAAAAAAAAAAAAAACGGAAGTTGGGCACAGCGGGTTAAGCACAGGTGGTGCAATGTGCAAGGACCTGTGTAAGGATCCTAGTTTGAGCCCCCAGCTCCCTACCTGCACTTCAAAAGCAGTGAAGCAGGTCTGCAGGTGTCTATCTTTCTCACCCCATCTCTGTTTTACTCTCCTCTCTCCCTTTCCCTCTGTCTTATCCAACAACAGTAATAACAACAACAATAATAACTACAACAATAAAACAAGGGCAACAAAAGGAAATAAATAATAAATTTAAAAAAAAAAACTATTTCCTTCCACTGCTCTTTTTTTTCTTCCTTCTTTTGCTTTCTAAATTCACTGATACTTGTTAGTGAATTATTTGGGGGAAGAAATCTGACTTGGAGTTGACTCTGTATGTGTGTATGGGTCTCTCTTTTCTACTTCCCTTTCCCCTCTTGCTATCCCTAGAATTTAAAGTGGACAGAAGATTTGCATAATTGTCTATTCTTGCTTTCCCTTTTTTCTTTCTCTTTCTTTTTCATTTTGGTTTTGGTTGCTATTTTTTCTTGGAATGAAGGTGTTTGGCTAATTGGTATTGGTTGAACTGCATCAATCCTTGTTTCAGTAGCTATTGTTGTAATTTCTGAGGTTGGTGACTGCATTTGTGGAAGGTCTTTAGTATAGCATGGCTTGTACTCAAAAGACAACAACTGAAGAATGACAGAACAGAAAAATAAAACCACAGCAATAAAAAAAAATGGTTAAATCAAGAGCAAATAACACTGCTACCACAATGAATCAAGACAGGAGCCCTCTGTTGTCCAAGAAACTCCAAGTCAGTCAGAAGTAGCCATAGATAAGAAAAGTATGCAAGCAATAATAAACCTAATAATCCCAGAAATGAAGACAACTATGCAAGAAAGGGCTAGCAGAATTTGGGAAACAACAGAGGAGACCCTCAAGGGAAATGCTAGCTACCTCGAGGTAATTAGAGAACTGAAAGCTGAAATAGCTAAGCTAAAAACAACTAGCAGAACAAGATAATACTATAAATGAACTGAAGATAGAAGCTGAAGGAAGGGAAAGATGATTAACAGAGGCAGAAAACAGAATCAGCCAGAGGATGAGCTAGAGAAAAATAAGAAATAGGTAAAAGAGCTAAAAAGAGAGAGAGAGAGAGGTTGAGAGACATTGAAAACAACAACAGAGACATATGGGATGATCTCAAAAGCAGTAACATTTGTAAAATTGGCCTACCAGAGGAAGAAAGAAAGGAAGGGGAAGCAAACATTCTAGAGGAAAGTATTAGAAGAAAACTTCTCAGGCCTAAACAACAGAAAGGACATTAAAATTCAAGAGGCCCAGAGAGTCCCAAACAGAATAAACCCAGACCTGAAGACATCAAGACACATCATAGTTACAATGAAAAGAAGTAAGGATAGAGAAAGAATCCTAAAGGCTGCAAAAGAAAAACAAAAAATCGCATACAGGGGAAAACCCATAAGATTATCAGCAGACTTGGGATATATCCCCAGGAGAGGAATTGCATGATCATAGGGTAGGTCCATTTCTAGCCTTCAGAGAGTTCTCCAGACTGTTCTCCACAGAGGTGGGACCAATTGACATTCCCACCAGCAGAGTAGAAGGGTTCCTTTGACCCCACACCCTCTTCAGCATTTGCTGCTGTTTCCTTTGCTGATGTATGCCATTCTCACAGGAGTGAAGTGATATCTCATTGTTGTCTTGATTTGCATTTCTCTGACAATCAGAGACTTGGAGCATTTTTTCATGTGTTTCTCGGCTTTTTGGATCTCTTCTGTGGTGAATTTTCTGTCCATGTCCTCCCCGCATTTTTGGATGGGGTTATTTGTTGTCTTGTTGAGTCTGGCAAGCTCTTTATATATGTTGGTTATTAAACTCTTATCTGATGTATGGCATGTAAAGATCTTCTCCCATTCTGTGAGGGGGTCTCTTGATTTGAGTAGTGGTTTCTTTTGCTGTGAAGAAGCTTTTTAATTTGATGTAGTCCCATAGGTTTATACTTGCCTTAGTCTTCTTTGTAATTGGATTCGTTTCACTGTAGATGTCCTTAAAATGTATGTGGAAAAGAGTTCTGCCAATATTTTTCTCTAAGTATCTAATAGTTTGTGGTCTAACATCCAAGTCCTTGATCCACTTGGAATTTACTTTTGTATTTGGTCAAATACAGTGGTTCAGTTTCATTCTTCTGCACGTTTCAACCCATTGTTTCCAACACCATTTGTTGAAGAGACTCTGTTTTCCCCACTTAATAGTCTGGGCCCCTTTGTCAAAGATTAGATATCCATAGGTGTGGGGGCTCACTTCTGGGCTCTCAATTCTATTCCACTGTTCAGTGTGTCTATTCATGTTCAAGTACCAAGCAGTTTTGATGACAATGGCCCTATAATACAATTTGAGATCTGGTAGTGTGATGCCTCTGGTTCTGTTCTTTTTTCTCAAGATTGTTTTGGCAATTCTAGGTCTTTTCTGGTTCCAGATAAAAATTCTAGGTCTTTTCTGGTTCCAGATAAACAATGGTAGCATTTGTTCTATTTTCCTAAAAAATGTGCTTGGGACCTTGATGGGGATAGCATTAAATTTGTATATGGCTCTGGGAAGTATATTCATTTGGGTGATGTTAATTCTACTGAACATGGAATATCTTTCCACTTCTTTGTGTCTTTTTCAATTTCCTTGAGTAGTAACTCATAATTTTTCAGTATACAAGTCTTTCACTTCTTTGGTTAGGTTTACTCCTAGATATTTTATTGTTTTAGTTGCTATAGTAAAAGGAATTGATTTCTGGATTTCAATTTCTTCTAGCTTAGTGTTTGCATAGAGGAATGCCACTGACTTTTGAATGTTAATTTTGAAGCCTGACACCTTACTGTATTGCCTGATGATTTCCAAAAGCTTCTTGCTGGAGTCCTTAGGTTTTTCTATGTTTACTATCATGTCATCTACAAATAGGGAGAGTTTGACTTCTTCTCTTCCAATCTGTATCCCTTTAATTCCTTGCTCCTGCCTGATTGCTATGGCAAGAACTTCCAACACTATGATGAAGAGTAATGGTGACAGTGGACAGCCCTGTCTAGTACCTGATCTGAGGGGAAATGCTTTCAGTTTTTCACCATTGAGTATGATGTTGGCTGTAGGTTTGCTATATATAGACTCCATTATCTTCAGGAATTTTCCATCTATTCCCATTTTTTGTAGTGTTTTGATCATAAAGGGATGTTGTATTTTGTCAAAGGCTTTCTCTGCATCTATTGATATGACCATGTGGTTTTTGGTCTTGCTTTTGTTGATGTGGTGGATCACATTGATTGATTTATGTATATTAAACCAACCTTGCATGCCTGGGATAAACCCCACTTGGTCATGATGAACAATCTTTTTAATATACTGCTGTATCCAGTTGGCTAGAATTTTGTTCAGTATTTTCACATCTATGTTCATCAGAGATATTGGTCTGTAGTTTTCTTTTTTGGTTGTGTCCCTGTCTGCTTTTGGTATCAGAGAGATGTCGGCTTCATAGAAGCTGGCAGAGAGTATTCCAGTGTCTTCAATCTTCTGGAAGACTTTTAAAAGTAGAGATATTAGTTCTTCTTTGAAGGTTTTGTAGAATTCACTTGTAAAACCATCTGGTCCAGGACTTTTATTTTTGGGGAGATTTTTGATAACTGTTTCAATTTCATTAGCTGTGATGGGCCTGTTCATGTTATCCACTTCCTCTTTACGTAGTTTTGGAAGTTGGTAGGTATCTAGGAAATTGTCCATTTCTTCCAGGTTCTCTAGCTTGGTGGCATATAGTTGTGCATATAAGCCTCACATGATATGTTGAATTTCTGCGGTGTCTGTTGTGACAACTCCTCTTTCACTTAGTATCCGATTTATTTGTGTCTTCTCCCTTTTTTGTTTTCTGAATCTGGCTAAAGGTTTGCCGATTTTGTTCACTCTTTCGAAGAACCAACATTTACTTTCGTTGATCTTTTGTATGGTTTTCTTATTCTCAATGTTATTTATTTCTGCCCTAACTTTAGTGATTTCTGTTGCTTTAGGGTTCCTTTATTCTTCTTCTAGGTCTTTAAGATGTGTGATCAGGCTGTTTATTTGTGCTTTTTCTTGTTACCTAATGTGTGCTTGTATAGCTATGAACTTCCCTCTCAGTACTGCGTTAGCTGTACTGTGTCCCAAATATTTTGATAGCTGTGTCTTCATTTTCATTGAAGTCTCGAAACATTTTGATTTCTTCCTTTATTTCCTCTTAGACCCAGTAGTTGTTAAGTAGTTTACTGTTGAGCTTCCACATTTTGGGACTATTACTAATCTTTTGTTGATTTTAAGTGTTAGTTTAGTTCCACTGTGGTCTGAGAAGATGCTTGGGATGATTTCAATGCTCTTGAATTTGCTGATGCTGTCTTTGTGGCCTAACATATGGTCTATCCTTGAGAATGACCCATGTGGATTTGAGTAAAATGTGTATTCCAGTTTCTTGGGATGAATGACTCTGAAAATGTCCAATAGTTCTAGTTTATCTATCTCTTCATTTAGCTCCCTTACGTCTTTATTGATTTTCTGCCTGGATGATCTGTCAAGTTGAGAGAGTGGGGTGTTGAAGTCCCCTACTATGACTGTGTTGCTGTTAATATATTGCTGTAGATCTTTCAGTAGAAGTTTGATGTATTTAGATGGCTTCTCATTGGGTGCATAGATGTTAATAGTTGTTAAGTCCTCTTGATTGACTGATCCTCTGAGCATTAAGTAGTGTCCATTCCTATCTTTTTAATCTTATCTATTTTAAAGTATATCATGTCAGATATGAGAATAGCTGTTCCTGCCCTTTTTTGTGGGCCATTGGCTTGTATGATAGTTTTCCATCCTTTCACTTTGAGTCTGAGTTTGTCTTGTTGAGTTAGGTGGGTTTCCTATAGACAGCATATTGTTGAGTTGTGTTTTTTGATCCATCTCCCTACTCTGTGTCTTTTAATAGGTGAATTCAGGCCATTGACATTGACATTTATTGATATCAAAGATTAAAGTTATTTTAATGCCATTCTTGTAGAGTTTTAGAGTGTTCTGATATATGTCCTATTTATGATGATCTGACTGTTTATAGATGACCTTTCAGAACTTCTTTCAGGGAAGGCTTGGTGATAGTTGATTCCATCAACTGTTGCTTGTCTGAGAAGGTTTTTATGCCTCCACCTAGTCTGAATGACAGTCTAGCAGGATATAGTATTCTTGGTTGAAAGCCTTTCTCGTTGAACACTCGATAGATATCTTGCCATTCTCTTCTGGCCTGTAGTGTTTGTGTAGAGAAGTCTGCTGCTAATCTTATGGGTTTTCCTCTGTAGGTGACTCTTTGTTTTCCTCTTGCAGCCTTCAGGATCCTTTCTTTATCCTTATTCCTTTCCATTCTAAATATGATGTGTCTTTAAGTCTGGGTTAATTCTGTTTGGGACCCTCTGGGCTTCTTGAATCTTTATGTCTTTGATGTTGTCTAGAATAGAGAAGTTTTCAGCTATTATGGCGTGAAGAATGCTTTCTTCCTCTCCTTCTCTTTCTTCCTCTGGTAAGCCAATAATGCGTATATTATTTCTTTTGAAGTCATCCCATAGGTCTCTGTTGTTGTTTTAATCTCTTAATCTTTTAATCTCTTTTTGAGATCTCTTACTTCTTTTTTAGTTGTCTCTAATTCATCCTCGATCTTGCTAATTCTGACTTCAGCCTCATTGATTCTATTCTCTCTGTCCTCTACTGTTTTCTGCAGTTCTTCTATTTTGTTACCCTGTTCTGATACTGTTTAGTTTGTTCAGCTCGTTGCATTCTTAGCTCAGCTATTTCAGCTTTCAGCTCTCTAATAACCTTGAGATAATTAGTGTTTTCTTCCAGAGTCTCATTTGTTGTTACTGTATTTTTTATTACAATTCTTTCAAATTCTTTACTCACTACTGTGATTATTTCCTTAGCTAATGTTTGGATGTTGAGCTCATTATTTTGTGCTTCACCCTTTGGGAGGCTTTTAGCTGGACTGTTGTCCTGGTTAGTTTCTCCAATATTTCTTCTTGTTGGTTTACCCATTTTATATATTATGTTATGAGTTCCCTCTCTTAGTACTTTTCAAATTACTGACTACTATTTCCTGGATTGACTTGTGTCTAAGTAAGGTAATTAAAGGGTTCACAGTGGTGGAAGTTAACAGTTGTTTCAATAGTATTTTAATCCCTGAGTTGGGGCTCACTGATTTAAAAGCCTTTTTTTTTCTTCTCTGTAGGCTATGGGAGCCTGAGGTCTTCTAAACTATAAGTAGGCTTCTTAGCTTAATCACTAACTCCTGACCAAGAGATAAGGCAGGGTGTGGCATAGATAGTCCAGTGGTTATGCACAGAGACTTTCACAGCTCCACAGCTATGCCACCAAGGTATAGGTCTTCTCCTGAGTTTCCTGGTTAGATCTCTGTCCCCCAGTGTCCCTCCCTGCCACTGTCCAGATTCTGAGGGCAGTAGCAATGGAGACTCAGAGTTGCACTTGGTGAGTCTCCGGGGAGTCCTCTCCTCCCTTCAGCTGTCCCCTTGTTGGTGGAACAGACTGGAGGTGATGTCTCAACTGATAAACTGCCAGACTGTTACCAGCCACATAGTCTCTCCCTAGGCTCCTCTCTGTCACCAGCCACATGTGTTTGCACTCACCAGTGATTTGGTGGGTTCCTGTAGTTGTTCTAGTCCTGTTTTGTTTCGGTCCCAGGTGGTCTCCTTTGGTATTCCTAGTTGATCAGGAGAGGAGAGGAGAGGAGAGGAGAGGAGAGGAGAGGAGAGGAGAGGAGAGGAGAGGAGAGAAACAGATCTGCTGCTGCTCGTAGCCCTGCCTCCGGAAGTCTTCCCTGCTAGACTTTCATTCAACTAGATATAACACAGAATGAATTGTTTAATAAAACAGTCCCTCAAAGGTACAAATGCAGAAGATAAAATTAGGAGTCTTAGGCTGGGAGTATGGATCAACCTGTCAACATCTGTGTTCAGTGGGGAGTAATTACAGAAGCCAGACCTTCAACCTTCTGCATCCCACAATGACCTTGGGTCCATACTCCCAGAAGGTTAAAGAATAGGAAAGCTGTCAGGGAAGGGGATGGAATACAGAGTTCTGGTGGTGAGAATTGTGTGAAGTTGTACCCCTTCTATCCTATGGTTTACTCAATGTTTCCTTTTTATAAATTTTTTTTTTAATTAGGGGTCTTTGGATGGGAAGAAGCTAGGAAGTCTATTTTAGGTATCTTCCAAAAGGCTCATGACAGTCTTACTTTTTGCCTCAGTTAACATGCAGATGAACTAAAATTTTTGTCTGGGAAAATGCTGTCAGAGTTAAGAATAGGGCTAGAAAGCTATATTATGGCAATGTTGTTTTATGTATGATACAGCAAATCCTAACAAAGGGATATTTCAAAGTTAACCCAATTGCCAATTAATATGATTATAGCAATAACTATCTATTGTCTTCTTAAAACCTGAGATAGCAGGAACCTCCCACTTCCTCTATAGAGCCTATATTTCCCCCAGTCCTGGAACCTTAGGGTGGGGCTCACTTTCCTGCATGCTTCTCTCAATTCATACCAAATGATATTGCATCCACTGATCCCAACCTAATCAATGCAATGAGTACCACCTCAGCATGCTTCACTTCAGACTGTATCCAGAGACATCAGGAATGTCAACCCTTCAGCCTCATTACTCGGGTGAGACCTTTCCTTTCATAGTATTCTCTAATTCCATTCCAGGAGGTTCACTTCCTAACAAAGTCCCAAAATCTAGATATAGACCAGGCCCCATAAGATAGGGCATATGTTCACATGTATCCATAAATCAGGGCAAAATATATACCTGAAAG
This sequence comes from Erinaceus europaeus, assembly GCF_950295315.1. Taxonomy (NCBI): domain Eukaryota; kingdom Metazoa; phylum Chordata; class Mammalia; order Eulipotyphla; family Erinaceidae; genus Erinaceus; species Erinaceus europaeus. Next base: position 125,780,241 of record NC_080163.1, on the reverse strand, counting down.
CAAAAAAACACAATAGTCTGTAGTGAGTCAGTATAAAGTTCTTAATGAAATAGTGTCTACTAGACTGAGACACCCTCCTCACCTACTTCCTATTACAGTTCTCTCACTCAAAAAAAAAAAGCTACATTAAGGCAGAGAGTAGCTAAATACCCTTAACTGCTAGCCACACTGATCTGACCTAGGGCCCCATATATATTCATATTTATCACAGGAGCCTATTAAAAATAGGAAATTAAACTCAAAATAGGGGTGGGGAGAGAAATAACAAGATGGTTATTAAAAAAAAAACAAAACACCTCATGCCTAAGGACCCAAAATTCCAGGCTCAATCCCCTACATTACCATATGCCAGAGCTGAGTAATGCTCTGTTAGAATAATAATGAGGAGGAGATGATGATGATGAAGAAGAAGAGGAAGTATGGTGCAAGAAACAAAGCAGTAGAGAAACTAGTAAACATCAATAAATCTAAGAAAAGTAACAATAATAACAAATGTTGAGAGTATAAAAGCAAAATGATGGTATATACTACCCAACTATATAAAGGAATAAACTATTGATACATTCAACGATATGGAAAGAGATTAATAATGTTAAGCTGAATGAAAAAGAGCCTATCTCAACAAGTCAGATACTGTATGTTCTGCATGATGTTTGTGAAATCATAATTACTGAAGCAGAAGACAGATTAGTGAATGGAATCTGAGGAAGAGCAGAGCTGTAAGATTATAAAGGGATTGATGTATTACACCAAAGTAAAGGACTCTGGTGTGGAGAGGGAGGAGTTTCAGGTCCTAGTGCAAAATGATGAAGGAGAACCTATGCTGGGGGTGGGAGTGTTTTGAAGAAAACTGAGAAATGTTGTACATGTACCAACAATGTTGTTTTCTTCAGGCTGGCTTCACGGGCAGGTAACAGATGACCAGAAACACATGGCTGAGCTGAGAACACAGTTTAATCTTTATTCACGAGCTAGCAAACAGTCCAACACCTAATCACCACACCATGTGCTTCTCCATCTTTCTCCTCCAGCAGCAGAGTGGAACTCAGGAAGTACATAAGATCAGGGGGCGGGGAGAAGGGAGAAGCACGAAAATAGCAAGGGCTAAACCAAATCTCCCAGAGGTGGTGGGGTGAGACCAAACCAATGTAACAGAAAGATCATGTAAATAGACCACAACGTCAAGCAATGTAACAGAAGCAGAACTATATCCCAGAAGCAAAACTAGAAGCTACCAACACAACAACTCTATTTATTATAAACCAGTAATTTCTCCAATGAAAAAAATTATAAAATGATGATATCAAGGAGGTCTTTATGGTGGTAGATCTCCATGTGTGACAAAAGGACGTAGAACTATGAGCAGGTATTGTACCAGTGACTACTTCCTGGTTTTGCTATTTTTACTATATTTACATAAGAGTTATCTACTGTGCTTTGCCTTTGAACTTTTTTATTTCTGTCTCTAAGTTTATTTCTGGGCCTCAGTGCCTGCACCACGAATCCACCGCTCCTGGAGGCCACTTTTTCCCTTTTGTTGCCCTTATTGTTCATTGGTGTTGTTTTTACCATCATTGTTGTCATTGTTGGATAGACAGAGAGAAATTGAGAGAGGAGGGGAAGACAGGGAGAGAGAAATATAGACACCCACAGACCTGCTTCACTGCCTGTGAAGCAACTCCCCTGCAGGTGAGGAGCTGAGGGCTCGAACTGGGATCCTTCCGCCAGTCCCTGTTCTTTGCGCCATGTGCACTTAACCTGCTGCACTATGGACTGGTGCCCACCTCTGTACTTTCTTTGCACCTTCCTGTGAGTCTATAATTATTTCAAAGCATTTTTTTAATTAGTGATTTAATAGTGATAAAGATTGTGGGATAAGAGGGGTATGATTCTATACAGTTCCCATCACCATACAGTTACATATCCCCTCCCCTCCATTGAAGGTCTCCCTATTCTTTATCTTTCTGAGAGTATGGACCAAAGTTCTTTATGGGATGCAGAAGGTCAGAGGTCTGGCTTCTGTAATTGCTTCTCTACTGGACAAAGCTACTGACAGGTCGATCCATACACCAAGTCTGTTTCTGTCTTTCCCTAGTGGGGCAGGGCTCTGGGGAGGTGGAATTCCAGGACTCATTGGTGAGGTCATCTGGCCAGGGAAGTCAGGTTGGTGTCATGGTAGCATCTGCAACTTGTTGGCTGAGAAGCATTAAGATATAAAGCAGAATAAACTGTTTAATAATCAGGAACCGAAAGGTAAGAATAAAACAGATGAGATTTGGGGTCTTCATGTTGGAAGAAGCTAGGAAGTCTATTTTGGGTATATTCTAAGAGGCCTGTGACTCTACTAATTTTTACGTGAGCCTGATAGCTAACATGAAGGTGATCTGACAGTATTTTCTGGGGAAGATGGTGTCTAAGTTGAAAATAAGACTAGAAATCTGGATCAAGACAGACGGTAGCTACCAAATATGGGAAAAGTATGTAAGTATATAAATACCATTAACTATAAACCCCATCAATCTGGCCTGGGGCCCATGTCTATTCATATTTAGCACATAAGCCTATGTAACCTTTGAATACCTTTTGGTCTGAGCTCATATTCCATGGTCACAGCTAGGAACATTCTAGGCCACACTCATTTCAGGACCAGTCTTCCTTGAATAGCAGAGTATGTTGACCCAGCCTCCCTTCAGAGAGTGGGGCAGTTTCCACCATTGTTCTACATTGAGGGTAAGGTCCCATAGAGCCCCACAAGTGTGTAGGGAAATTGTGAAGATGTGGCTGTGCTTGGCAGGGCTTGACCTGAAGGGCAAGTCCATCCTGTCAGTCTCTCTCTCCACTGAGAGATCGAGCGAGGAGGGACATAACCCCCCAAGATTTGCCTTGTCTTATCAGACTCCCTGCCTCACAAAGCACCCTGCATTTTTCTGCCTCCAAGAGCCCGATGTTCCTTAAAACATTTAAGCCAGCTCCCCCACTCCACCCTGCATTCTTTGATACTATGGCCCAGCCTTTTATTATCTATATATCAATCTTCTGCTTTGTCTTACAAATGACTTAAGGCCTCCTCCCTATTCCCCCACCCATTCTACTCATTTAATATATTTTTTCCTACCCTCAAGACTGCAGGGTATTATTAATCCTACCAGTTAAACCCCTAGCAACAGTTGCTAAGGAAGTCCCTACCTTTCCCAGCACCCTTTTACCTTTCTCTACCCCTTTCCTAACCATATATGGTATTGTAAAGCTACTTCCGTTTCTGACTTTGCCTCTTACAGTTGTCAGGCTCGAGGAGCACGCAGGCAGACCGGGAGGCTGATGCTGGCCATTACAATTTGCACTATGTGGCTTAACCAGGTGTGCTACTGTCCGACTCTGGGGCACTTGGATAAATAGATTTGAATTGCCTCGCTGCCGTGAGCTTGGTTCCTGGGTCATCTCTCTCGCTAGCCCATCACAAGTGGGTTTATGATGTTGTTCCTGAGGAGATGGCCAGTGATGGTGGAGAGATGGGTCTGCTAGAGGTCTAAATGGGAATCCCAGAGTTCCCTGACTAGGGCCCCAGATGATGAGGTGGCCTGGTAGTGACCAAAAGGACCAACATTAAAGTGTGCTGGTCTCTTGCCCTTATCCAGCTTTTGTAATCCTTACTTTATCTGACAAGCTTAGGCTAAGAGTGACTGAGAGAAGTGAAATAGGAAGTAGGATTGCACCAAAGTAAAAGACTCTGAGGTGGGGGGGGGAGTACAGGTCCTGGAAAGGATAACAGAGGACCTAGTGGGGGTTGTCTTATTATGTGGAAAACTGAGAAATGTTATGCATGTACAAATTATAGTATTCATTGTCAAATGTAAAGCAATAATTATAAAGAGGAAAAAAAGAAATGGGAAGTAGGTGTGGAGGATAGCTGGTTGAGTGAACATATTACACTGCCCAAGGACTTGGGTTCAATTCTGTAGACCCCACCTACAAGGGGGAAGCTTCACAAGTGGTGAAACAGGTCTGCAGGTGTCTTTCTATCTCCCGCTCTATATCCACATTCCATCTCAATTTCTCTCTGTCTCTATCAAATAAAGGAATAAAATAAAAACTTTAAAAAATGTAGATGGAACCAATAAACAGTAACAGTATGGATAATGATAATGGAGATCAGAGTTAAGTCATTTTAAGATCTTTATATGTTTGGAAAGAGAATAAAGATATTTATTAGTTGAATTCTTATGTCAAATGTGTCACTAAACTTCTAAGGAGAAAACTGGGAGTTTCATTCAGTGGCAGAGCATATGCTTTGAATATATGAGCACCCAAAAAAATAGAAAAAATTTAAGACACTGAAAGCATCTAAAGCCAGTGAAGGAGAGGGGGATTAATGATAAGGAGAATTCAGCTAATTCAGTGGAAGTTATGAAAGGAAAAAGAAATGGGTAGTGAGATTTGCTAAAAAAAAAATAAATAAATAAATAATACATTCAAAATCATGATGTCAACCTAAGTAACACTGAATTTGAAGATATTTTAAGGTCATCCAATTCATAACAACAGAATAATTACAACATCCATAAAAAATCTCAATGTGTGGCATATGAAGAAAATGACAATCATTTCTTAAACAAATTCTGTTTAACGTTATCTGGCCTTGAGAGATAAGAAAAGGAGAGCAAGTTCCAAGTTTGTTCATGAACAGCATGTGCCTGATAAGAAAGCAAAAGTAACCACATTGATCTGGGTTGTGAGCACTAACTGTGAGAATACCTGAGGTGGAGAAGGAAAAAGAGGAGGAGGGCTTGATGGAGGGAGAGATGTGTTGGTAACTATCTTGGGGATATGTAGACCTGCACTCTCTGACAATAGCCCTGTGAGTCAACATTTCCTCAATAAAGTGATTAAAAGAAGTTTCTAATGTGTCATACTTTGAGTGAAATAAAAGGATGTGAGTCATTAAGAGTGTCACACAAGTGGATGCCAGGTGGAAAACACTGTAATTCCTGTCTCTAATCTAGGTAGAAAGGTGAGGTACTTATCCCTTGTATTTTTCTCCAACAGACTTTGTGGTGGTGCCTACAAGTGAAGCCCAGTTAGTGTAACAGCTGTCCCTGGAAGAACATCCTAAGCTAACAAAGTTTATCATTATGGTCAGGACACTTTCGTCAGGGAGAGAAAAGTTTGGTACTACATTTTCTTCTCTCTTTCTCTCATTGTTTCAATGCCAATATCACCTTATTGAGGGAATGTTTATCTGTAGGATTTTTGTTGTTATAAGGGTACATTTCCATATTTCCCCAAGATAGGTATTAGCACATTTCACCCTCAACCAAATCATCATCTTCTTCCACCACAAAGACTTAGATCCCCAACCTCCCCTTAAGTAATCCTCCCACATGAAAGCTTCATGAGTGGTGAGGCAGGGCTGCAGGTGTTTCTCTGTCTCTCTCCCTCTCTATCTCCTCCTCCTCTCTCAAATTCTCTTTGTCTCTATCATATAGATAGGTAAGAGTAATTTTCCCATCCTGCTTCTCAGTTCCTAAATCTGCTATGGTTGACTATAGTCCACTGAGGACTCAACCTGCATTGTCCTTTGCTTTAGTTGTTACAGTCCACCTATAGATGAGATCATCCTGTATTCTGTCTTATCTCACTCAACATGCTTCCCTCTAGTTCCTTTCATGTTGTAGTAAAGAAGAATATGCCATCATTTCATACAGTAGTGTAGTATTTTATTGTATATATATGCCACAACTTCTTTAACCACTCTTCTCTTATTGGACATTTGGGTTGTTTCCAAATGTGAAATATTACAAATAGCACTATCACAAACACAAGTGTGCAAAGATATTTTCAAATAAGTATTTTTGTATTCATTGGATAGATGGCTAGGAGAGGAACTGCTGGGTCATATGATAGGTTGTTTCTGAACGTTTTCAGGGATCTACAAACTATTTTCCACAGGAGCTACTAATTTACATTCCCACCAACAGTGTAGAAGAGTTCCCTTCTCTGTAAATCCTCACTAGCACTTGTTGTTTCTATCCTTGATGTAAGCCATGCTCACAGAGATGAGATGGAAGCTCATTGTTTTAATTTGCATTTCTCTAATAATCAGTGATTTTGAACATTTTTTACACTCCAGTTGGTCTTCTGGATATTTAAATTTTCCTCTTTATATACTGCTTTTGTCAGTAGGTCTCATTCTTTCAAGACCAGTGAGAAGTATTCAGTTCAATTCAGTTCCATGGGATGATTTTATTCCTTCTTTTCAGCCTCGATCTTAAATGTTCTAGTTAATTAAATTTTCAATTCAACTGCACATGGGTAAAACTACAAATGTTAATTGATAAGTCACACACTATGACTTGAATTTAAAAAAAGTAGGGCAGAACAGTGACATACCTGGTGGAGTTCACACATGTACACAGACTCAGGTTAGGCTCCCAGACCTCAGCTTTAGGGAACCTTTATGAGTAGTGAAGCAGTGCTGTAGGTGTCTGTCTTTCTCCCTCTGCATACCCCTTGCTCTCTCAATTTCCCTGTCCTCTATCCAAATAAATAAATAAATAATATGTTATTTAAAAAGCTGTGTTCCTGAATAGCTACCATGATAAAGAACAGAATACTGCTAACTTTTTCCAAATCAGCATAGGTTTGGTTAAATATGATTGCACCCAATATTCAGTGAAATGAGCTATGAAAATAAGATGGTCCCGACAACAAGTATTGGTATTTAGAACTGACTCTGCACTAGATATTAATTTATGTTGTATATGTTACTAAATTTCCATTAGTCCTCACTACAGCCCACATGAAGATACTATTATTCTCATAGAATATACTGCCATCATTCTTTTAAAAAAATTTTTTTTGCATCATTCTTTAATAAGGAAACTAAAGCATGGAAAGATTAAGCAAGCTGTACAGGGTTTAGGTGTCAGCTTAGAATTTTAATTACAGAAGTTTAGCTCCACAGCCCACGCTCTAAATGCCACATGCAACTTTTCTTTTAAAATTAAACTGGAAGAATAAATAGATAAGGCTATCAAAGAGTAACATCAACTGCGGCAGACTAACCCTAACAGCTATCAGAGGGTGCAATGAACAATATATTACTTGAGAACACAGAGAATTGGTAGAATAAAAGCAGCCATTGAGAAATAGCATTTAGCATGCACATTAATTTAATTAAAGGTGACCCAAAAATCAGAGTCTGAGATTTTAATAAGTCAGCACAATTGGCTATTAACTGCTAGGATAGAATAAAGATTCACTTTAAATTAAGAATTTCCTCTTGGGTCAAGGAGATAGCACAGTAGTTATGCAAAAGATTTATTTCTTCTCTCTCGCTTTCTCTTTAATAAATAAATCACTTAAAAATAAAATCCTTAGTTTCAAAAGGACAAGACTTTCATGCCTGAGTTATAAGAGGTCCCAGGTTCAATCCCCAGCACCACCATAATCTAGAGCTAAGTAGTGGTCTCATAAAAGAAAAATAGGACAACTATTATTAAATATGCACCTAGTGCGGGAGGAAGGGTACCTATCTAACAAATTAAAAAGGAAAACAGCAACCTGGCAACATAAATGAAAATTTTCAGTGGGTTAATCGCACATGGTGCAAAGCACAAGGACTGGTGTAAGGATCCTGGTTTGAGCCTCAGGATCCCCATCTGCAAGGGAGTTGCTTCACAGGCAGTGATGCAGGTCTGCATGTATCTATCTTTCTCTCCCCCTCTCTGTCTTTCCTTTCTCTATCAATTTCTCTCTGTCGTATCTAACAATGATGACATCAATAACAACAATAATAACTACAACAACAATGAAAAACAACAAGGACAACAGAAGGGAAAATAAATAAATTTAAAAAAAAGAAAATTTCCTGTTAACCAAATAAAAAATAAGAAAAAAATTAAGGTCAAAGGCAAACAAAAAATGACAGCAAAGGTAATTAAAACTGTAGCTGGACTATTTTTCAAGTTACTTTAAATTTTAAAAATTACTTGACATCTTAAAAATAGAATTTTGGGGAGTTGCTTCACAGACAGTAAAGCAGGTCTGTAGGTGTCTATCTCCCTCCGTCTTCCCCTCCTCTCTCCATTTCTCTCTGTCCTATCCAACAATGACGACAACAATAAAAAACTAGGGAAGAAGGGAATAAATTAAATAAATATTTTTTTAAAAATAGAATTTTAATACATCTAAAAGCAAACTACCATAATACCACAAAAAGTTTAACATGAGACTTCAGGAGGTGGAACTACAGAATAGCAGCAGCTGTGCCTTTCTCCTATCCTGGTCATCTAAGAATAACAAAGAAGATCACCTGAGAATACAATAAGACAAGACTCAAAATACTTTGGGAACCCACCAAATCACAGGTGAGTGCAAACATGAGTAGCCCGTGGACAGAGGGGGCCTAAGGAGAGATTCCTGGGGCTGAAAGCCCATACATACTTGGGAGTGACTGGTAACAGTCCTGCAATTTGCCAATTGAGGCACTACCTCTGGTATGACTTTTATTAACAAACTGCTGATAGGAAGAGAGGATCCCCTAAGGCTCACCAAGTCCAACTGTGAATCTCTAGTGCTACTGTCCCTGGAGTCTGGAGCAGCAGTGGGGAGGCCCTGTGCTGACACTGGGAAGAGACTTGATTGGGCAACTCAGGAGAAGACACACACTCCCAGTGGTCTGGAAGTGGGGCTGTATAGTGTCAGCCTTTCCACATTGTTCTCCTAAGGAATTCAGAGACATATTGAATAATTGTCTTAGAACCCACAGGGTACAAACAGGATTTGTTTAAAAACTCATAGGGCCAAGGACTGCTGCCCTTCATGGCTTTGACTGCTGTCAGAGAAGCTGAATTGGGCCTGGGGCTCTGAATGCTTGGGGCCTGTGAGTCTCTTTGCATAACCACTATGCTTCCTATCCCCCATGCTATTTTATCTCTAGGTTAGGAGTAAGTAATTAAGCTAAAAAAAATCTACTTATAGTTAAAAGCCTGCAACCTCCCATAGCCTACAGGGAAGATAAAGTACAAAAGAGGGGTTAATATCCACCATGCTTTACCTCAAGGATTGAGACAACATTGAAACAACTGTTAATTTCCATTACTGTGAACTCTTTAAGTAGCATACTTAGACCCAAGTCAATCCAAGCAAGTGTGATTAGTGGATTGAATAGTACTGAGAGAAGGGCCTCATAACACAGCATATACAATGGTTAAACCAAGAAAAAATATTGGAGAAATGAACCAGGACAAATGCCCAGATAAAACCCCCTAAAGGTAGAAGCATATAAGAATAAGGACAAGATTCAAACAGTAATTGAAGTATTAGTCACAGGAGTGAGGGAAGAGTTTGAAAGTAATATCAGAAAAGGGAAAATAACAAATGAGACTCTGAAAGAAAACACTATCTTGAGGTAATTAGAGAACTGAAAGCTGAAATAGCTGAGCTAAGAGCACAACTAGCTGAACAAGCTAATACAGTATTGGAACATGGCAACAAAGTAGCTGAGCTACGGAAAATAACAGAGGGGAGAGAGAATAGAATAAATGAGACAGAAAAATAATTAGCAAGATTGAGGATGAATTAGAGAAAAGTAAAAAAGAAGTAAGAGATCTGAAAAAGAGATTAGGAGATACTGAAAGCAACAACAGAGACATATGGCATGACTTCAAAAGAAGTAATATACTCTTATTGGCTTGCCCGAGGAAGAAGAGGGAGGGGAAGAAAGCATTCTATAGGACATAATAGCTGAGAACTTTCCTACTATCGATAACATAAAAGACAAAGGTTCAAGAAGCAAGGGTCCCAAACAGAACTAACCCAGACCTGAAGACACCAGGGCACATCATATTTAGAATGAAAAGTAATAAGGATAGGGAAAGGATCTTGAATGCTGTAAGAGAAAAACAAAGAGTCACCTACAGAAGAAAACTCATAAGATTAGCAGCAGATTTCTCCACATAAACAGTAAAGGCCAGAAGAGAATGGCAAGATATCTTATCAAGTTCTCAATGAAAAAGGCTTTCAACCAAAACCACTGTATCCTTCTAGACTATCATTCAGACTAGATAGAGGCATATAAACCTTCTCAGACAAGCAGCAGTTCAAGGAATCAACTATCACCAAATCTGCCCTGCAAGCAATTTTGAAAGTTCTCTTATAAAGAAGCACATCATCATAAACATGCCATATATCTGAATGCTCTAAAATTTTAGAATAATGGCATTAAAATATCTTCATTCTATAATATCAGAAATGTCAATGGCCTTCATTCACCTATTAAAAGGCACAGAGTAGAAAGATTGATCAGAAAACACAACACAACCATATACTGTCTGAAGGAACCCCACCTAACTCAACAAGACAAACACAGACACAAAGTGAAAGGATGGTAAACTACCATACAAGCCAATGGACAACAAAAAATACCACAAACAGCTATTCTCAATCTGACATGATAGACCTTAAAATAAATAAAATTCTAAAAGATAAGGATGGACATTACTTAATGCTCTGAGGATCAGTCATTAAGAGTCATTAGTCATTAGTCATCAGTCATTAGTCATCAGTCATTAGTAATCATTAAGAGAACTTAATGATTACTAACATCTATACAACCAAGGAGAGGCCATCTAAATACAGCACATCTATTGAAAGAGCTATAACAATATATTAGTAGCAACACAGTAACAGTAGAGGATTTCAACACCCCTTGGATATTAGACCAGAAACCATCAAATTCTTAGAGTAAAATATTGGCAGAACTCTTTTCTTTAAATTTTAAAGGAATCTTCAATGTAACAAATCCAATTACACACACACACACACACACACACATTGTTGAACAATTATCACAAAGCAGAACTTGGATTGGATCAGTGTATTGCACCAAGGTAAAAGACTCTGGGGTACGGGGTGAGGGTTCAGGTCTTGGAACATGATGACTGAGGAGGACCTAGAGGGGGGGTTGAATTGTTATGTGGAAAACTAAGAAATGTGAATAGGGGTAGATGGCATAATGGTTATTCAAATAGACTCTTATTTCTGAGGCTCCAAAGTCTCAAGTTCATGGTGAATTCACCTTTTTTACCACATTTTTGGATGGAGCTTGATGATACCGTGTTAAGTGAGATAAATCAGAAACAAAAGGATGAATATAAGATGATCTCACTCATATACAGAAGTTGAAAAACAAGATCATAAGGGAAAACTCTAAACAGAACTTGGACTGGAGTTGGTGTGTTGCACCAAAGTAAAAGATTCTGGGGTAGGGTTGAGGGGGGTTCAGGTCCTGAAACAAGATGGCAGAGGAGGACCTAGTGGGGTTGTATTGTTATGTGGAGATGTTATGCATGTAGAAACTATTGTATTTTACTGTTGACTGTAAACCATTAATTCCCAAATAAAGAAATTTTTTCTTTTTAAAAGTTTTTTATTGTCTTTATTTATTTATTGGATAGAGACAGCTATAAGTCAAGTGGGAAGGGGGGAGAGAGACAGAGAGACACCTGCAGCCTTGCTTCACAACTCACAAAGCTTTCCCCCTGCAGGTTGAGAGAACCTGTGTCCTTGAGCATTGTAACAAGTGTGTTCAACCAGGTGCTCCACCACTCGGCTCCATGACCAACATTTTCTTTTTTTCTTTCTTTTTTTTTTAATTTATAAAAAGGAAACATTGGTTAGGTGAGACACACCCTACTAGGGAAAGAAAGAGGCAGACTGGGAGTATGGACCGACCAGTCAATGCCCATGTTCAGCGGGGAAGCAATTACAGAAGCCAGACCGTCTACCTTCTGCAACCCTCAATGACCCTGGGTCCATGCTCCCAGAGGGATAGAGAATGGGAAAGCTATCAGGGGAGGGGGTGGGATATGGAGATTGGGTGGTGGGAATTGTGTGGAGTTGTACCCCTTCTACCCTATGGTTTTGTTAATTAATCCTTTCTTAAATAAAAAGAAAATTAAAAAAAGAAAGTGCTTCTCATCAACTGGATCTTGCAGTTAATAGTATGATTCTTTGCTGAGCTGCACCAAAATAGACTCTGGAGTTGGGGGGAGGGGAGGGTTAAGGTCCTAGAACATGATGGCAGAGGAGGACTTAATGGGGGTTGTATTGTTATGTAGAAATATTATACATGTACAAACTATTGTATTTTACTATTGACTATAAGCCACTAATCCCCCAATAAAGAAAATAAAAGAAAAAAAAAAAGGAAACATTGACAAAACCATATGACAAGAGGGGCACAACTCCACACAGTTCCCATCATCAGAACTCTGTATCCCATCCCCTCCCTGATAGCTTTCTTATTTTTTAACCTTCTGGGAGTATGACCTAAGGTCATTGTAGGATGCAGATGGTGGAAGGTCTGGCTTCTTTAATTGCTTCCTTGCTGAACATGGGCGTTGATAGGTTAATCCAGTGTTGTTAAAATTTGGAGGCTCTTGCTGGCCAGGCTAGCTTCACGGGCGGGTAACAGAGACGCAGAGACAACGGCTGGGCAGAGAAGCTGTATTTCTTTATTCAAGAACAACGATTCATAAACTAAACCAAACTAATCACCAAACGAAACTCTGCTGTCTCTTTGCGGTGGCGCAAGCACTCTCTCTAACTCTGCAACTCAGGAACCCTCCAACTCTGCAACTCTTCAACTCTGGAACTCTGAAACTCTTCAACTCTGGAACTCAGAAACCCTCTCTCGGGGTTCCTTGGGGTGGGGCCAAGTGGGCCTGCGAAATTAGCAGGACTGATCCAATTCTCTTGGCAGGGGAGAACTAGAACCCAATGTAAAGCATACAACAATCCAGACTCCCAGTCTGTCTCTCTCTTTTTCCCTAGTGGCGCGGGACTCTGGGGAAGTGGAGCTCCAGGACACATTGGTGAAGCTGTCTGTCCAGGCAAAGGAGGACCTAGTGGAGGTTGTATTATTATGTGGAGATGTTATGCATATAGAAAATACTGTATTTTACTTTTTACTGTAAACCATTAATTCCCAAATAAATAAATCTAAAAAAATAAAAATTAACCTAAGCAGAAACTCTACAGAAGAAACACTAAAATCCAGTAAATTCAATTAAATTCAGTAAAAGAGGCAACTTAAAAAAAAATAGGTCATTTTACGTTTTGTTGATGATGATTTATTGTTTTTTCCCCCATATTATTGAGGGTTACTGGTTAACAGTACCAGTTGACTACACATGGCCACCATTTCCCAACTCTGCTTCACAAAATACTCTCATCCTCAACCTAAGACCCCAGTTCCCCTACACACCAAGCCTCCCTCTACCATTCATTCCCCAGAGTCCATTGATTTCATGAAGCACAAATCCATGCCCAGTACAAAGTTTGACCTCATTTTCTCCCCTTCTGGCTCTAGCTCCTGAGTTCCACCTACATGTGAGGTCATCCAGTATTCAAGCCTCTTTTACTGACTCATCTACCCAACATTTTTTCTTTAGGTTCCAATTAAGATGAAGAAAAGATTGGGAATTTAGATTTTCTGGCCTAACATCTGGGTCTTAAATAGTTCACCAACATTGTCCATATTGCTCTGTCCATTTTGCTCTCCCTTTTCCTATGTATTCATTTTATCCTGTTGTTGTTTGTGTTCTATTTTTACCACTGATTATCTCACCTAGAGTTGGAGTTTCTTTGCTTCTTTTCATGTGGGACTCCTTTCAATAATTCTTGCAAGGCAAAATTGGTGGTGGTGAATTTCTTCATTTTCTTTATGTTTAGGAAAATTTTTACCTCTCCCTCATACTTTAAGGATAATTGGTCAGGATGAAGTATTCATGGCTGGTAATTCCTTTTAAAACTATGAATATATCATTCCACACTCCTTTCTTAGCTCTAGGGTTTCTCATGATAAATATGATGGAAGACTGATAGTTCTATCTCTCTGTGTCCTAGTCTTCATTTCAATAGCAGTCTGCAATATTTTTTCCTTGTCCTTGCTTTTGGATATTTTTACCAACATGTGTTGTGGTGTGGATTGTTTTGGATTCAGGAACTTGGGTGTTCATTCAGTCTCCTGGATGTCTATTTGCCCTCCTTCCATCTGACCCAGGGCCCATATATTTATATTCCTATAACACTAGAGCCTGTGTAACCTCGAAGTCCCTATTGGTCTGAGCTCGTGGCTCATGGTCACAGCTGGGAACATTGCAGGCTGCACTCATTGCAGGACCAGTCTTTCTGGAGTGGCAGGGCAGGATACCCCAGCCTACCTTTAGAGATTGGAACTATCCCTACCGTTGTTGCTTTATGGTGAGGACAGGGTCCTGGGGGGACCCACAAGATGACCTTCCTGATGATAGTGATCAGTGGTGGTGGAGAGAGGGATCCCTTAGAGGACTTGGCCCATCGTATGTGTGTGGGAATCCAAGGACTCCCTAAATAGGGCCCCAGATGATGAGGTGGTGTGATACTGACCAAAAGGGCCATTATTAAGTTGGCAGTCTCTTGCCCTTTCCTAGTTTTGTAATCCTCTCTTTATCTGATGATCTTAGACTTTCACTCAGTTGTTCAGACACTGAGTATCATTTGTTGAGCCAGCCAGAATTAGGTTTTTGGGATCTGTCTTCTTTGGGCCTTTCTGCTAGGCAGCCCAGCTAATCTGGTCTAAGTCCAGTCAGTTACAGAATTTATGACACCTTCTTTAGGCACTTCAGCCATAATTAAACACTTTGACTTTGAGTTATATAATTTCTGCTGGATAAATTTAAAAAACCTATTTGCTAATTTACTTATTTTTATTTATTTATTTATTTATTTTGCCTCCAGGGGTATTGCTGGGGTTCAGTGCCTGCATCATGAATCCACTGCTCCTGGAGGCCATTTTCCCCCTTTTGTTGCCCTTGTTGTTGTAGCCTTGTTGTGGTTATTATTGTTGTTGATGTCACTTGTTGTTGGATAGGACAGAGAGAAATGGAGAGAGGAGGGGAAGACAGAGGGGGAGAGAAAGATAGACACCTGCAGACCTGCTTCACCACCTGTGAAGCGACTCCCCTGCAGGTGGGGAGCCAGAGACTCGAACTGGGGTCCTCATGCTGGTCCTTGCGCTTTGCGCCACATGCGCTTAACCCGCTGCACTACCGCCAGACCCCCTAATTTGCTTATTTTAATGAGAGAGGGAGAGAAAGAGAGAGACAGAGCACAACTCATCCCTGATGTTGGTGCTGGGGATTGAACCTGTTACCTTAGAGCCTCAGGCACAAAAAGTCCTTTGCATAGTCACTATGTGATCTCCCCAGCTCCTAAGGGTATTTATATTCAATAAATAAGATGGCACCCAACCAGACTTCCCTGGACAGACAACCCCACCAATGTGTCCTGGATCTCCACTTCCCCAGAGCCCTTCCCCACAAGGGAAAGAAAAAGACAGACTGGGAGTATGGATTGATCTGTCAACGCCCATGTTCAGTGGGGAAGTAATTACAGAAGCCAAACCTTCAACCTTATGCATCCCACAATGCCAGGCTAGCTTCGTGGGCAGGAGACAACCAGGAACTCATGGCTGAGCGGGAATGCAATGCCATCTGCTTTTATTGATATGCATTTTTATATCTTCCGAGGCTAGAGTGGCAGGTCGGAACAGGAAATAAGTAGGAGAGTGGGTGGAGAGAGCAAGCTTCCATCTAACCAGTGGGAATTAAACCAGTGGGGATTAAACCAATGCCCTGCAGGCAGGGTGGGTCTCAGACAAAACAATGATTATGTCAATAGACCACAGTGTTAAGCAATGCAGGGGAACAGAAGCAGAATTAGCCAAAGGAGAAATGATGACCAACACCACAATGACCTTAGGCCCATACTCCCAGAGGGTTAAAGAATACAAAAGCTATCAGGGGAGGAGATGGCATACAGAGTTCTGGTGGTGGGAATTGTGTGGAGTTGTACCCCTCTTATCCTATGGTTTAGTCAATGTTTCCTTTATATAAATAAAAAATGAAATTAATTAAAAAAAGAAAGAGAACCTAAAAAAATAAATAATTAAATAAATAAATAAAAGATGGCATCAGAGAGGTAGATAACTGGATAGGGAGTTTGACTTGCCTTATGCACAGCCCAGAATATTCATAATTACATCTGCTATTTAAGAATATGGTAGAAGTTCTGTGTATCATTGCAATAAAATAATAAATTTAAGATAAAGTACCTGCTGACTTATCTTTATTTACATATATCATATATATATATACATATATATATATATGTATATATATATATATATCGGGAGGAAAAGGTCAACTATAAAATTACTGAAGCCAATACAAGAGTTTTCGAAAGTACTTGGTTATAATGGCTACCCCAAAGTCAGTAGTTTGGTACAAAATTTCAATTTGGTCTGTTGAAAAATTGTCTACATACCTTAGTAAAGAGTTAAGCATGCTATTTTACCTTTGTGTTTGTTCTTCCTTGAAGGTTTAATCATTTTAGAGATAGTCAAACAATAATGTGAACTACCTAACGTCACTGAAATCTAAACTTTTAAAATGATAATATTTTATTTTCTGTTACTTTACCATAGTAAAAAAAATATTACCTAAAATGAAAGTTGCACAAGTAACAAGTTTTGAAAAACTTATTGTGAATAAAAACATCTCTTCCCAATAGGAGAAAGAGATATGAAGAGGAAGGTAGAAGTGGGGAGGGAAGGAAAGAAGGGGAAATAGCAGGAGGGGAGGAAGGAGTATGGGAAGGAAGGAAAGAGGGAAGAAAAGAGTAGGCAGTGGAGTGAAGGAAAAAGGGAGATGAGGACTCATATCAAGCTAAAAATATTTATTAAGGGGCACAAAAGAAACTGAGTCTTTTTTAAAACAATATATCATGTTCCTGGATAAAAACATTCACTATTGCAGAAAACTAAAAATTCACCAAATTAATCTTTATATGTAATTCAATTCTAGTCAAAATATCAGCAGGATTTCTTTTCTCTCTCTCTCTCTCTCTCTCTCTCTCTCTCTCTCTCTCTCTCTCTCTCTATCCCTCTGGGAGCATGGACCCAGGGTCCTGGTGGGTTGCAGAAGGTAGAAGGTCTGGCTTCTGTAATTGCTTCCCCGCTGAACATGGGCATTGACTGGTCGGTCCATACTCCCAGTCTGCCTCTCTCTTTCCCTAGTAGGGTGGGTCTCTGGGGAAGCTGAGCTCCAGGACATATTGGTGGGGTCTTCAATCCAGGGAAGTCTGGCCGGCATCCTGATGACACCTGGAACCTGGTGACTGAAAAGAGAGTTAACATACAAAGCCAAACAAATTGTTGAGCAATCATGGACCCAAAGCCTGGAAAAGTGGAGAGGAAGTATTAGGGAGGTACTCACTGCAAACTCTAGTTTTCAGAAGTACACTAGAGTTTGCAGTGAGGATTTCTTTTTTATAATTTGACACAATAATTGTAATGCTTCACTAGAATAGTAAATGAGTGAGAATAGCCAATAAACTTTTGAAAAATAGCAATAAGAAGGGAGAAGTCATTCTAGAATGCAATGTGTTATACAGTTGTTTTTTTTTTTAGCAAAGTACTAATCAACTTTGGTTTATGGTGGTGTGAGGGATTGAACTTGGGACTTCAGAGTCTCAGGCATGAAATTTTCTTTGCATAACTATTATCCTGTCTACCTCCACCAGCAATTTCTGCTACTTACAAAAAAATTAAGTTGGTTTCTTTTAGTTTAATCACAATAATACAGAGTAAGATGTGAGACTGTTCAAATCTCATAACAAAGTCCCAAGTTCAAGTCCCAGCAATCAATGGGGGTATTATGACATCAAGGGAAACTCCATGGAAGAAGTACTGTTATCTTTCCTTTTCCATCTCTCTTTTTCTCCCATCCCATCTTTCTCTGTATTTCTCTATCTGAAAGTAAAGAGTAGAGAATATTTGGTCCAAGAAGAGTGAAATCACACAAGTGTGGAGTGCAATGTCTAATAGTAATAATTACAATAACAATAATATTAATTAAATGTCAAAACTGAAACAAAAATGACTATCTGTGTTCTATAAACTAAACAAAGTGTGTTAACACAATGCAATATTTTGATGCACTGTGGTTTGAGTCTTGAGTTTTAGATATTCAAGGATCTTGTACAACTGATGAAAGTAAGACGTTTCTATGAAAATCAGTAGAATTTTTATTGGCTACTGAAAAAACATAATGATTTTCATTATATTTTTATTTATGATAGAGACAGAGAGAAGCAGGAAGAGAGAAGGGGAGAGAAAGTGAGAGACCTACAGTCTGTTCTACCATTTTGAAGTTTCCTCTTATAGGTGGAGACCAGAGCTTAAACTTAGATCCTCATGCATGGTAGCTTGTGTGCTTTACTGGTTGTGCCACAGCCCAGCCTCAAAGAATGATTTTTTAAAGGGTTGTGGTAATAGCATTAAATAGACCAACACACTAATAAACAGAATAACAATTTAGAAAAAGCAACAAATATGTAGGTAGAGATTACATAGAATATGGTTTTAGTATATAGTGGTTGTAGTATATTCACTAGAGTATACTACAATAGGAAAGGATAAATAAAACCCTCTTTTTCCCTCTTTTCTTCCCTCCCATACTTCTTCCTTCCTTCCTGTCATTTACACTTCTCTCCTTCCCTCCCTCCTAACATCTTTCCCTTCATGTTTCTCTCTTCTATTGTGAATAGATGTTTTTGTCCACAATAATGTTCTCAAAACTTGTTACTCAGTTAAAATATAATTATTGGGCACTTATATATTAGTGTAACTTTTATTTTAGGTAATCCAAGTTATTGGCTTTATCATGGTAAAATTAATAATAATAAAATATATCATTTAAAAAGTGTACTGTTCAGTGAAGTCAGATAATTCATATTGTTCATTTCTAATTTGCCACTGTAATTGATGACTGGTTATTTGTAAGATAAAATCAAGCTATCTCTCTATACCACACATACAATAAAGTGTATTCTAAATGGATTAGAGTTTAATTTCTCCATGATCTTATGTTTTCCAAATGCAAATTTATGAGCTAGACTATTGCAAGGTAGCAAGACAGAATATGAATGAGACCCTCAAGAATACCCACACTCATTAAGTTTATGGTCCCATAGGCTTCACTGTCTACCTATGGTCTAACATATGCCAATAATCTCAGTGGAATTATGCAAATATTCTACATGGGGAGCCAGGTGGTGGTGCATGTGGTTGAGTGCATATATTACCATGCACAAGGACCCAGGTTCAAGTCCCTTCTCCTCATCTGCAGGGAGGAAGCAGGGTTGCAGATGTCTTTCTCTCTCCCCCTCTACCACTCCCTTCCCCCTCTCAATTTCTCTTCGATTAAATAAAGTAAAAAAAAGAAAAGTGGCTGCTGGGAGCAGTGGATTCATAGTGCTGTCACTAAGCCCCAGTGATAATCCTGGTGATAACAAAAAAAGAAAAAAGAGAGAGAAAAAAAAGAAAGGAAGAAAGAAAGAAAGAAAGAAAGAAAGAAAGAAAGGGAGAGAGAGAGAGAGAGAGAGAGGAGGGTAAGTATCAGCTACTCCAGGGATAGGTAAGTCTTCACTTTCCACCTTGAATTTCTTTTATCTGGAGAACAAAATCACTAGGTAATAACACTTTGGTTTTTTAGTTTTTGAGTGATGATAGTAAACTTCAAGTGCCTTCTTGCTTACCTTTCAGAAAGAGTGGGTAAGGAGGTAATAAGCACTAAGGTGTTTAAAAGCTGACTTCTTTGGAATTTATGCGCAAAAGTTGAAGCTAGAGATCCAGACACTCACAAAGAGGTTGGAGAGGGGCTCCCAGAAGAAAGGGCAAAAGCAGCAGTATCAAGACCATTCATCCTGCTTCCTTGCAAAACATTTTCTCCATCAAAGCCAGAGAGAGAGAGAGAGAGAGAGAGAGAGAGGGAGAGAGAGAGAGAGAGAGAGAGAGAGGAGAAATTCAGTTAAAAAATGAATTCACACATGTCTTGTTCTCTTCTCCCCACATCTCTCCTTTACTCTCTCCTTCCCCCTTCCCTCTCCCTCTCCTCCACTTCCTCCTTTTCTTTCTTCTCCTCTTAATCTGTCTTCTCCTCCTCCTTCTCTCCTCCTCCCCTTCCCTCCTTGGCCTGGGATGTTATGTGACAAGCATGGTATGAGTTGTGGCATGTGGCTAATAAAATGACTCTGATTTTGCTTTCTAATTCTTCCTGCCCTAATTGACGCAGCAGCTATAAATGTAATGTAGACATCAAAGGCTGAATTGCACAACTGGTTCTTTGATTAACTTGGTGATGATGCCAGGGTCAAAAGAGTCACAGGACAGAGTATCTGACCTAACTGCAGAGGTTAGATGAGATGTCCCTGAGAATATGTGAGAACTCTACAGGGGAGGAGAGGAAGGAATTCAATGGACAGAACAGACCCATGGGTTGCGGTGAGCATGTGAAGACATTGTGTGGTTGGAAATGTGAGATGAAAGTGTAGTAAAAGGTGTGGATATTGGTCATGAGGATGTGGGTGGTACTACTATATAGGGGCCCCAGGGTCGTATTAGGATGTTGTCTTTATCCTCAGAGCAATAAGAAGTTACTAACAGACTTTAAGCAAGTAGATAATGTGGCCAGACTTACATTTTGAAAACATCTTACTGACTATAAAGTTGGTTGGGTTAATAAGACAAAGGCTGAGGTCCAGCGGTGGCACAGCGGGTTAAGCACATGTGGTACAAAGTGCAAGGAACAGGCATAAGGATCCCAGTTTGAGCCCTGGCTCCCCACCAGCAGGGAGGTTGCTTCACAGGTGGTGAAGCAGGTCTGCAGGTGTCTATCTTTCTCTCCCCCTCTCTGTCTCCCCCTCCTCTCTCCATTTCTCTCTGTCCTATCCAACAAGGACAAGAACAATAATAATAACAATAGTAATAACCACAACAATGATGAAACAAGGGCAGCAAAAGGGAAAAAAATAGCCTCCTGGAGCAGTGGATTCGAGGTGCAGGCACTGAGCCCCAGCAATAACCTTGGAGGCAAAAATAAAATAAAATAAAATAAAATAAAAAGACAAAGGTTGGAAGTAAAAAAAGAAAATCAATAAGGGGTTTACTAAAGCAGAAAAAAAAATGGGTATAGGACTAAATAGAAGCCAGGAAAGATAGTGGTACACAAAGAAATGTAAAGAATATTTAAGATGAAGGGCAAGAAAAGTAAGCCACCTGAATAGTGTGTTGATTTGCCATGCATATGGCCCTAATTTGAATCTAGTTCCCAATACACTGGAGGAAACTTTAGTGCTGTAGTCAATCTCTCACTGTCAGTCTTGTGTCCTCTCTCTCTTTCTCTCCCCCCCCTTTCTCTCCCTCCCTGCCTCTATCTAGAAATAAGGTAGCCTGAAGCGATGAAACCATGGAGATGACCAAAAAAAAAAAAATACTGGGGAATTATGGGGAGAGTGGGTTATAATGGAACTTTGGTTGTAGGTGCAGTATGGAACTATACCTCTATAATATTTTTAACTGGGATATTTATTTATTTATTTGATATAGACAGAAATAGAGAAGGAAGGGAGGAAAGAGAGAGACAACTGCAGCACTACTTCACTACTCGTGAAGCTTTCCCCTGTAGATAGGGACTAAGGGCTTGAAGCTTTTCTTGGTGCAAATATACCCATGTGGTGCCAGGAGTTCTAGCCAAGGCCCTTCAGCATAATAAAGTATTCACTCCACTGATGAATTACGTAATATTTTGGCCATGGTTCACCATGGGCAACTGAAGCCAAAGAAGCAAAGCCTGAGCTAAAAGGGGTTACCACGTACAGGAGGAGTAAAAGCATCAACAGTGTGTGACATGAGGAAGTCAAGGCAAGAAGTGTTCTGTGTTCCACAGGAGCTAAGCAGATAAAGACTGAACAATGAAAACAATAAATGTTTAAGAATCATTTTTCTTTTTCCTGCCACCAGGGTTATCACTGGGGCTTGATGCCTGCACGTGAATCCACCACTCCCAGTGACCATTTTTTCTTTTATTATTTTTTTTCCTATTTTGTTGGATAGGACAGTGAGAAATTGAGAGGGAAGGGGGTGATAGAGAGAGGGAGAGAAAGGTAGAAACCTGAAGGTCTGTTTTATTGCTCATGAAGTAGACACCCTGAAGGTAGGGAGTGGGGGTCAAACCTGGGTCCTTGCATGTGGTGGTATGTGTGCTTAGCTGGGTGCACTTAACCAGGTGTGCTACTGCCTGGCTCCTTAAGGACCATTTTGAACAAAACAGTTTTTTTTTTGCAACAATGGAATACTGCTTTAGTGTCCCTCTCCTCATATCTCTCTTTTTCCAAGGATATAGATTAAAGCATTGGACTAGGTGGGCTACTTGGTGATATGGCACAAGCATGAGATCCTTGGTTCATTCCTCTCTAGAACTGCATTGGGAAAAAATAGAAAAAGAAAATTAATACCATAGATAGTTTGGTTTAAACAAAAGAAAATTATCTCCTCACTGGTCTAGGAGGTTGAATATCCAAATTCAAAGCAAGGGTATACCCACTGCCTAAAAGGACATTCTTCCTTTCTGAAGGCCTCACATAGTAAAAAGAGTATCAATAATCTGGTGCATAATTCCTCACAAATGTGCTAATTGTACTCATCAGGGTATTGCTCTCATAATCTAATTACCTCCCAAATGTCCTTCCTTCAAATACTACCACACTGGCAATTTAGGCTTCAACATGTGAACTTGGGTTGGGGGTAAGGGGGGGCATGAACTTTCAGTCCATAGCACATACCTAATTACTTCTATGTCATTTCTGCTACCACAGTTTCTCTTTCATATTTAAGTCTTTACCTGTACATTTTCAAATAGAGTTTTTAAATACTTGGGGAAAATATGATAATTTTATCAAATTAGTAATAGTAATTGTCTACAGACATACCACCCTGAACACACCTAATATCAGCTGATCTCAGAAGAATTATAATGTGTCCAGAATAAAATATAGGCTTAGATACTCAGAAAAGTTACATAGAAATCTGTTTTACTTAACCTTATTGCAATTCAAATCCCGGGGTCTGGGGAGAAAATTTATTTGTTAAATTTTTAAAAGATTTTATTTATTTATTCATAAGAAATGATAGGCGAGAGAGAGAGAGAGAGAGAGAGAGAACTAGACATCACTCTGGTACATGTGCTGCTGGGTATTGAACTCGGGACCTCATGCTTAAGAGTCCAATGCCTTATCCACTGCGCCACCTCCTGGATCACTGATTTACCAATATTTTTTCAAATTTTTACTTGAATTATGCTCATAGTGTCCCATTCTCGTCATATCAGAAGGGAAAATGCAAATGACTAATAAGTATGAAAAAAATGCTTGAATGGAATAGAAAATGGTACAACCAGGCAACTGTGTTTCTCTCTTCTCTCCGGGGTCAACTAGGAATAACAAAGGAGACCACCTGGGACCAAAACAAGACAGGACTAGAATGACTTCAGGGACCCACCAAACCACTGGTGAGTGCAAACAGGTGTGGCTCATGGACAGAGAGGAGTTTAAGGTGAGATTGAGCAGCTGGTAATAGTCCGGCAATTTACCAGTTGAGGCACCACCTCCCATCTGTTTTACCAATAAAAATACTGCTGAAGGGCTCCCCTAAGACTCACCAAATGCAACTGTGAATCTCCATTGCTACTGCTCTGACAGGTCAGCAGCGGGGGGGGGGGGGGGGGGGGGGCCTTTGCTGACATCTGGGAACAGAGAACTGACCAGGAAACTCAGAAGAGCTACGCCTCTGTGGCCTAGCACTGGGGCTGTATAGTGGGAACCTTTCCACATTGTTCTCCTGATGAGAACACAGTAAATAATTGCCTCAGAACCTACAGGCTATAAACAGGACTTGTTTAGAAACTCACAGGGCAACAAAAGCAATAAAATATCTAGGAATAAACCTAACCAATGAAGTGAAAGACTTGTACACTGAAAATTACGAGTCACTACTCAAGGAAATTGAAAAAGACACAAAGAAGTGGAAAGATAACCCATGCTCATGGGTTGGAAGAATTAGCATAATTAAAATGAATATACTACCCAGAGCCATATACAAATTTAATGCTATCCCTATCAAGATCCCAACCACATTTTTAGGAGAATAGAAAAAATGCTACAAATATTTATCTGGAACCAGAAAAGACCTAAAATTGCCAAAACAATCTTGAGAAGAAAGAAAAGAACTGGAGGCATCACACTCCCAGATTTCAAATTGTATTATAGGGCCATAGTAATCAAAACTGCTTGGTACTGGAACATGAATAGACACACTGACCAGTGGAATAGAACAGAGAGCCCAGAAGTAAGCCCCCACACCTATGGACATCTAATCTTTGACAAAGGTGCCCAGACTATTAAGTGGGGAAAGGGGAGTCTCTTCAACAAATGGTGTTGGAAAAAATGGGTTGAAACATGCAGAAGAATGAAACTAAACCACTATATCTCACCAAACACAAAAGTAAATTCCAAGTGGATCAAGGACCTGGATTTTAGACCAGAAACTATCAGATACTTAGAGGGAAATATTGGCAGAAACTTTTCTGCATAAATTTTAAAGACAACTTCAATACAATGAATCCAATTACAGAGAAGAAAAGTATAGACCTATGTGATTACATCAAATTAAACGCTTCTGCACAGCAAAAGAAACCACTACCCAAACCAAGAGACTGAATGGGAGAAGAACTTTACATGCCATATATCAGACAAGAGGCTACTAACAAAATATATAAAGAGCTTACCAAACTCAACAACAAGAAAACAAATAATCCCACCCCAAAATGGGGAGAAGACATGCACAGAATATTCACCACAGAAGAGATCCAAAAGGCCAAGAAACACATGAGAAAATGCTCCAAGTCTTTGATTGTCAGAGAAATGCGAATCAAGACAACAGTGAGATACCACTTCACTCCTGTGAGAATGTCATACATCAGAAAAGGTAGCAGCAGCAAATGCTGGAGAGGTTGTGGGTTCAAAGGAACCCTCCTGCACTGCTGGTGGGAATGTTATAAATTGGTCCAACCCCTGTGGAGAACAGTCTGGAGAACTCTCAGAAGGCTAGAAATGGACCTACCTTATGATCCTGAAATTCCTCTCCTGGGGATATATCCTAAGGAACCCAACACATCCATCCAAAAAGATTTGTGTATACCTATGTTCATAGCAGCACAATTTTTTTTTAAATTTTTATTTATGAAAAGGAAACATTGACTATACCATAGGATAAGAGGGGTACAACTTCACACAATTCCCACCACCAGAATTCTGTATCCTATCCCTTCCCCTGATAGCTTTTCTATTCTTTTTAAAATATTTATTTATTCTCTTTTGTTGCCCTTGTTTTTTATTGTTGTAGTTATTGCTGTCGACATTGTTGAATAGGACAGAGAAAAATAGAGGGAGGAGGGGAAGACAGAAAGAGGGGAGAAAGATAGATACCTGCAGACCTACTTCACCGCCTGTGGGAGCCGGGGGCTCGAACCGGGATCCTTACAATGGTCCTTGTGCTTTGTGCCATCTGCACTTAACCCCTTAACCCACTGCACTATTGCCCAACTCCCAGCTTTCCTATTCTTTTTTTTTTCTCCAGGGTTATTGCTGGGCTCGGTGCCTGCACCATGATTCCACCACTCCTGGAGGCCATTTTTCCCCCTTTTTTGTTGCCCTTGTTGTTGTAGCCTCGTTGTGGTTATTATTATTGCCATTGTTGATGTTGTTGTTGTAGGCTCGTTGTGGTTATTACTATTGCCATTGTTGATGTTGTTCATTGTTGGATAGGACAGAGAGAAATGGAGAGAGGAGGGGAAGACAGAGAGGGGGAGAGAAAGATAGACACCTGCAGACCTGCTTCAACACCTGTGAAGCGACTCCCCTGCAGGTGGGGAGCCGAGGGCTCTAACCAGGATCCTTATGTGTCACTTGCAGTGGCAGCAGGATGCAGAAAAAGGTTTGGAGCAGAAAGGGAACACAATCCTTTATTTGTGCTGGTACCTCAGAGTTGGGTGAAAGAGCAACAGTTTGGGCCACATGGAGGTAGCAAAAATGGCTGCCTCGCACAGCAACCTTCCCTGCGTCTTATCACTGAAGTGAAAGGTCGGCAAGAGAGTGAGTCGGAAGACTTACATGGCCGCCAACCTTGTGAGATTATGTGTCCCCCCTGTGCTCAACCCCTCTGTAGAGAGAGAGAGACTTACCTGGAGGGACTCATCTCATAGGTTAAGCTCTGCCAGGCTTCACCATCTCCTCACAATAATTCTACATCTTTCCCAATCTTTCTATCTAGTCATCGCATTAGGATGGGTCAATATCTGTAAAAGACTCCATCTGTGATAGAGGAATAGTAGTGTAGGGGTGAGCAGAAACCTTTTGGACATAAACCTGAATGCTATAACAATTTCCCAGCACTTATGCGGGTCCCTGCACTTTGCGCCACATGCGCTTAACCCACTGCACCACTGCCAGACCCCCTAGCTTTCCCATTCTCTATCCCTCTGGGAGTATGGACCCAAGGTCATTGTGGGATGCAGAAGGTTGAAGGCCTGACTTCTGTAATTGCTTCCCTGCTGAACACAGGTGTTGACAGGTCAATCCATACTCCCAACCTGTCTCTCTTTGCCTGGTATAGAAGGGCTCTGGGGAAACAGAGCTCCAGGACATATTAGTGGGGTTGTCTGTCCAAAGAAGTCTGATTGGCATAGCATCTGGTGGTTGAAAAGAGAGTTAACATACAAAGCCAAACAAATTGTTGACCAATCATGGACCTAAAGGCTGGAATAGTGCAGATGAAGAGTTGAGGGAGTCTCTGTTTTGTAGATAGCTAGTAGACATATTTTAATTAGATTTCAAAGGGCCTGTGGCTATACTAGTGTTTTTTTTTTGGGGGGGGGGATTGCTTGTTTGTTTATTTGCCTGAGCTGAAATCTGATATGCAGGTGGATCCTAATTATTGTCTAGGGAGATGATGTCATGGCTGGCAGAAGAATCAGAAAGCTGGATCAGGGAAAAAAGTAGTTCCCAAATATGGGAAAGGTGTATAAATATTGTTGATTGTAAACCCCATTGATTTGATGTGATCTGGGGCAGCACACTTTGTAATAGCCACAACCTGGAAGCAATCCAGGTGTCCATAACAGATGAGTGGCTGAGCAAGTTGTGGTATATATACACAATGGAATACTACTCAGCTATTAAAAACAGAGACTTCACTGATTTCAGCCCATCTTGGATGGAGCTTGAAGAAATCATGTTAAGTGAAATAAGTCAGAAACAGAAGAATTGGGAGTCAGGCAGTAGCAGTGGGTTAAGTGCATGTGGTGCAAAATGTTAATGGACCAGCATAAGGATCCCGGTTCCAGCCCCAGGCTCCCCACCTGTAGGGGAGTCACTTCACAGGTGGTGAAGCAGGTCTGCAGGTGTCTTATCTTTCTCTCCCCCTCTCTGTCTTCCCCTCCTCTCTCTCCATTTCTCTCTGTCCTATCCAACAATGATGACATCAATAACAGCAACAATAATAACTACAACAAAACAACAAGGGCAACAAAAGAGAATAAATAAATAAAACATATTTAAAAAGAAAAGTTTTTAAAAAAGAAACAGAAGAATGAATATGGGATGATCTTACTCTCAGGTAGAAGTTGAAAAACAAGATCAGAAGAGAAAAAACACAAGTAATACCTGAAGTTGGTATATTGCACCAAAGTAAAAGACTATGGGGTGTACAGGGGGGAGAATACAGGTCCAAAAAGGATGACAGATGACCCAGTGGGGGTTATATTGCTATGTGGAAAACTGAGAAATGGTATGCATGTACAAATTATTGTATTTACTGTCGAATGTAAAACATTAATCTCCCAATAAAGAAATTTAAAAACAAAGAAAACAGTATAACCAAAAAAAAAAAAAAAAAGCTTAACACTCAAGTAATCAAAGAAATACAAATTAAAGCAACAAGGTAGTATTTTCACCTATCAAATGTGCAGATACTTTTTCTTTTTTTTGTCTTATTATCTTTATTTATCAGATACAGACTGTCAGAAATCTTGACAGAAAGGGGTGATAGAGAGGAAGAGAGACAAAGAGACACCTGCAACACTGTTTCACCACTTGCAAGGCTTTCCCCCTGCAGGTGGTGTCTAGAGGCTCAAATCTAGTCCTTGCACTTTGTAACTCAACCAGGTGCACCACCACCTAGCCCCTCAGCTATTTTGCAACATCAGTACTGGATATTGAAAAGATGAGATATCCCCATGTTTACAGTGGCTTTATTCATAATAGCAAAAACCTGGAAACAAAAAAATGACCTTCAACAGATGACTGGATATAAAAGTTATGGGACATATGCTCAACAGAGTATTCCTCAGCAATAATAACAAAAGATGATATTGTGTCTTTTGGTACAAAGTGGATGAAATTGAAAAAGGCTGTGCTTAGTGAATCAAGTGAGGTGAAGGACAAGTGTTGAATGCTTTCACTCATATGCAGATGTAGACATTTGAGTATATAAATGTGAAAAAAACAAAATGTTAACCTATTTCCAAGACTGTGGGTGAACTATAGTGGTTATCTATGAGGGTAGAGATGGGGACACAGACCTTTGGTGATGGGAGTGGTGAAAAAAATTAAACAGATAAATAAATTAAAATAAAAATAGAATAGAAATAAAAACTGATTCTGAAAGGTCTCCTATAAACAATCAGATCACCATAAACATGTCATATATCAGAACACTCTAAAAATCTACAACAATGGCATTAAAATTTCTTAAATCTATATCAGTAAATGTCAATCACCTGAATTCACTTATTAGAAAGCACAGAGTAGGAAGATGGATTAGAAAACACAGCCCAACCATATGTTGTCTGCAGGAATCCCACCTAATTCAACAAGACAAATAGATTCAAAATGAAAGAATGGAAAATTACCATACAAGACAATGGACCACAAAAAAAGGGCAGAAATAGCTATGTTTATATCTGACACAATAGACCTTAAATAAAATTTGAAAAGATAGGATGGACATTACTTAGTTCTCAGAGGATCAATCAATCAAGAGGGCTTAATAATTATTAACATCTATGCACCCAATGAGAAGCCATCTAAATACATCAAACATCTACTGAAAGAGCTACAGCAATATATTAACACCAACACAGTCATAGTAGAGGACTTCAACAACCCACTCTCTCAACTTGACAGATCATCCAGGCAGAAAATCAATAAATAAAAGAGGGACCTAAATGAGGAGATAGGTAAACTGGAACTATTGGACATTTTCAGAGTAAAAATGGTGATTTCACCATTTTCAGCCCATCTTGAATGGAGCTTAAAGACATCATGTTAAGTGATATAAGTCAGAAACAGAATGAATATGGGATGATCTCATTCACAGGCAGAAGTTGAAAAACAAGACCAGAAAAGAAAACACTAAGCAAAACATGGACTGGAGCTGGTGTGCTACATCAAAGTAAAAGACTCTGTGGTGGGGGCAGGGGAGTTCAGGTCCTGGAACAGGATGGCAGAGGACCTAGTGGGGGTTATATTGTTGTATGGAAAACTGATAAATGTTATGCATGTACAAACTATTGTATTTATTGTTGACTGTAACACATTAATCCCCCAATAAATAAATATAAAATAAAAGAACTAAAACCAAATAGGCATAGCTATTTTAAAAAAAAGAAAAACTGAGACACAATTCACAC
Organism: Erinaceus europaeus; assembly: GCF_950295315.1. Classification (NCBI taxonomy): domain Eukaryota; kingdom Metazoa; phylum Chordata; class Mammalia; order Eulipotyphla; family Erinaceidae; genus Erinaceus; species Erinaceus europaeus. Next base: position 125,750,554 of record NC_080163.1, on the reverse strand, counting down.
AGCAGAGTTTATGATAGCACAAAATATAGCAAAAAATTAAAAAATATTCATCCCCTTTGAACTAAAAAATTCTGTTAGAAATCTACTGTACAATATGTTGTCAAAGATTTATGCACATTCAAAACAATGGCATAAGAACAACAACAAAAACTGTCATTAAACCACAATTGAGAACTAAATTTCAAAACAAGATCAGTAGAGCCCTGGAGTTAAATAGGAAGAATCAGTGACCATGTGGGTGAGACTCGGAGTTTTACCTTTCTAAGTAAAATAGTTTTTCTTTCATCTAGTTTGCACACTGACTTCCAGTTAAGATTCATTTTAATATTTATCATTACCATTACTTTTCATAATTAATGTTTTCATTTGATCCTATGATAGCTATCTGTGAATGGTGTACAAATTTCCAAAACTAAGCACAGTGCTTGGCTCACAACATATATTTAACCTGTAGAAAATGTTTCCTGGGGGGCCACATAGTACTAACTTCAAGGATCCTGGTTTGAGTCTCCAGCTCCCCACCTGCAAGAGGGACACCTCACAAGTGGTCAAACAGGGCTGCAGGTATCTCTTTTTCTCTCACTCACCCTGTCTCCCTCTCCCTTCTCCATTTCTCCCTGTCTTTCTTATGAAATAGAAATAGAGGGGAAATGGCCGCCAGGAGCAGTGGATTTGTAGTGCCAGCACCTTTGTTTTCTGTGAATTTAAATATGTTTTTTAATTAAAAACAAATTTGGGGCAGCTTGGAACATTCCTATTCATGACCACAGATCTACAAGGATGCAGAGGTCACACAGGCTCCTAAACTGAATATGGGCCCCAGATCAGATCAAATTGATGTGGGATTACAGTCAACAATATTTATAGCCCTTTCCCTTTTTAGGGAGCTACTCTCTTCCCTAATCCAGCTTTCTGGTCCTTTTTCCAGCCATGACATCTTCTTCCCAGACAATAACTTGGATCCACCTGCATATCAGATTTCAGGCTCAGGGAAAAAAAAAATAGCATAGCCACAGGCCCTTTGGGATATAACTAATATATGCTTACTAGCTATCTACAAAATGGAGACCAGCCCCCCCCCCCCCCCAGCAACCCCTTCATCTCTTCATCTGCACTACTCCAGCCTTTAGGTTAATGATTAGTCAACAACTTGTTTGGCTTTATATGTTAACTCTCTTTTCAGCCACCAGGTTCCATATGCCAGCATGATGCCAAACAGAATTCCCTTGACAGACAACCCCAGCAATGTTGTCCTGGAGCTGATTCCACAGAACCCGGCCCCACTAGGGAAAGAGAGAGGCAGGCTGGAATTATGGATCAACATGTCAACGCCCATGTTCAGCAGGGAAGCAATTACAGAAGCCAGACCTTCAAAATGAACTTGGGTCCATACTCCCAGAGGGTTAAAGAATAGGAAAGCTATCAGGGGAGGGGAGGGGATACGAAGTTCTGGTGGTGGAAATTGTGTGGAATTGTACCTCTCTTATTCTATGGTTTTGTCAATGTTTTCCTTTATATAAATAAATAAATAAATAGTCAACAATTTGTTTGACTTTATATGTTAACTTTCTTTTCAGCCACCAAGTTCCAGATGCTAGGATGATGCCAACCAGACTTCCCTGAACAGACAACCCCACCAATGTGTCCTAGAGTTCTGATTCCCCAGAATCCCACCCCACTAGGGAAAGAGAGAGACAGGCTGGGAGTAAGGATTGACCTGTCAACACCCATGTTCAGCAGGGAAGCAGTTACAGAAGCCAGACCTTCCACCTTCTGCAGCCCACAATGACCTTGGGTCCATACTCCCAGAGGGTAAAAGAATAGGAAAGCTATCAGGGGATGGGATGGGATATAGAGATCTGGTGGTGGGAAATGTGTGGAGTTGTACCCCTTTTATCCTATGGTTTTGTCAGTATTTCCTTTTTATAAATAAAATTAAAAAAGAAAAATATTACAATTAAAAATCGTACAAAGAGGCTGGGCAGTAATGCACCAGGTTAAGTGCACATAGTACAAAGCGCAAGGTTCCTGGTTTGAGTCCCGGGTTCCATATCTGCAGGAGAGGGAGACTCGTTTCACAAGCTGTGAAGCAGGTCTGCAGGTGTCTTTCTCTCTCCCTCTATATCTTCCCCTTCTCTCTCAATCTCTCTCTTTCCTATCTTACAATAAAAAAAATTTTGATGACCTCCACAAGCAGTGGATTTGTAGTGCCAGCACTGACCCTAGCGATAACCCTGGAGGCACAGGAAAAAAAAAAAAAAAGGAAGTGAGAGAGAGAGGAAGAAAGAAGAGAGAAAAAAGAAACTGAATAAATACTAGAGGTGGAATATTATGGTCTATGGGTTGGTTAAGCCTGGTCCACAACTTGTTTTTATAAAGTTTTTTAGGGACTTATTCACTTACTCACATATTGCCTGTGGCTTCTAATGCTGGAAGGCAGAGTTGAATAATTACAACAAAGACTATGTTGGTCAACAAAACTGAAAATATTACTTCCTGGCTTTTCTACTGCTGCTCTACACAACAAAACTGTATACATTCATTAGAAATAGTAAAGCAGGGAGTTGGGCGGTAGTACAGCGGGTTTAGCGTACATGGCACAAAGCGCAAGGACTAGCATAAGGATCCCGGTTCAAGCCCCCAGCTCCCCACCTGCAGGGGAGTCGCTTCACAAGCGGTGAAGCAGGTCTGCAGGTGTTTGTCTTTCTCTCCCCCTCTCTGTCTTCCCCTCCTCTCTCCATTTATCTCAATACTATCCAACAACAACGGCATCAATAACAACAATAAAAATTAATAAAATATTTAAAAATAAATAAAAAGAAAAAGAAATAGTAAAGCAATGGGCTGGAGAGGTAGTATAATGTTTTACACAACAGAATCTCATATCTGAGGCACTAGAAGTCCCAGGTTCAATCCCTAGAACAACCATAAGACAGAACTGAGCAGACTTCAAATAAATAAATAAGCACACATAAATAATAGAAACAAATGAGATTAATAACATAAAAATGCCCACAACATGATGTTAAGTGTTTAAAACATGTTCAGATACCAAAGGACAGTGGCAAGCGTTGGTAAGAATGGAAACAACACAAAGCACGTCACACCACTGATGATAGTGTGAATGAACACATGCACTAAGGAAAGCCGCTTGATATCAACCACCTCCTGACGCTGTACCTATTCATGATAGCCCAACAAGAACTTCACTCCTAGCCTTCACCTAGTGTGAATAAGGTATATAAACGAATATTCACAACAGCATTCTTTGAAATAGGTGCAAACAGGAAATGACCCAAACATCCATCAAAAGTAGAGCAAATAAGCAATAAATTTCCTACAATGGGAAAATATCCTCGGTGCATATGTATAAATTATTTCCACACATAAGAGAAATGATTCCCACAAACATAATGCAAGAAAAAAGAAACTACACACAAAAGAGATTACCCCCTATGCTTCTGGTTATAAATATAAATCTAATATTAAGAAAAAATCAGTTTATTATAGATAATAGGAGAGCAAATGCATAGAAGATTTAATGGTGAGCTTCAGAGGGACCAGTAATACTTTGTCATATTACTGTTTTCACTGAGAGATGATCAATTGAGTTGCACACCGTTAGTGTAGCTTACATACCTTAATTTTTATTTAGTTGTTTATTATTATTTTTAACCAGGGCACTGCTCAGCTCTGGCTCATGATGGTGCAGGGGGATGAACCTGGTATTTTGGAGTCTCAAGCATGAGAGTCTCTGCACAACAATTATGTTATCTACCCCTGCCCTCATACCTTAATTTTTATATAGTGTTTCATAAAGGAATATATACCATTGTTCTAATATGGTTGAAGAGAAAAAACGTGAATATGAATGCATTTTAAAAAAAAGCTCAAGGCAGCCAAGAAGATATTAGGTTATCGAAGTTATAATGTATTTTCTATGCAAAATGCATTATGACTTTCCTGACAACCCAATAGCAAGATGGTCATGCAAAGAATGCCTCATCTGAGGCTCCATGGTCCCACATTCAGTTGCCAGAAACACCAGCATAAGTCAGAGCTAAGCTAAAAAACGGTGTTAGAATTACACCACATTTTTGAGAAATTGGAATAATGTTACTTTTAATTTTCTTCCTCTATAGAATGCTTAAATTTTTCTTCAATGTTTAAATATGAGAAACTCCCAAGTATGACAGTTGTAAGATATCCAAAATGCCTATCCCTAAAGTTGAAAGAAATAAGTCCCCCACAAAAGAGAAGTTATTAACTACAGAGACTGCTCCACAGGTGAAGCACAGAGCTAAATGTGTGGTGCCCCAAGTTGAATACACAGCATTCAGTGTTTGGGGATGATGCTCTAGTCTCTTTCATGAAATGAATAAATAGACCTTTAAAAAGAGGAAACTAACAGATAATGGTTATAGCTAGTAAGTAATAAGATTGCAGAAAATCTAATTATTTTCACAAAATATTTTCCTGAAAACCATAGACAATGCAAAAAAAAAAAAAAAGAAACACAAGAAGCAAATATTTGACAAAAGAAGGAAACCATTATCATTTGCAGATCCTACAACTGACTACCAAAGAAACAGAATATTCACCAAATATAGATAGGTAGATAGATATCATACAATATATAAAGCATATGTATTTATATTTTTCAACATATTTACTCTTTATATGAAGTGAGAAGGTGGGGGAAAATCAGAAGTGAGACAAACAGGAGAGATACCATAGCACTGCTCCACCATCCATGGCCTCATGTGTGGTAAGGAACACACTCTATGACATAATCTGTTGCCCTCTGCAATCTCTCTAACCTCTTTTTTTTTTGTTTTTTGTTTTTTGTTCTCATCTAGTCTACTTTGCTTAGACTCCTATACTTTCGAATTGCCCTCTGCTCTCCCACTGTTAGAACTGGAATTAATGGGTCTTCTCTTGTACACAGTTGGTGCTACTGCAGACAGTAAGAACTTTTTAAGAAAGTCATTTGTCTAATTCCTAAAATGTCTGTATATTACATTTCTAGAGTTCTACTTGCAGGAATGCGCTGACTTACTAAAAAAGGTAGTTATTGCTGTATTATTTAACAGTGACAATTTAGAAACAACCAAACTTCAGACAAAAGAAACAAAACAAATATCAAATGGAAAGAAATATACTGATGGATCTGGGAGGTGGCACAGTGGATAAAGCATCTGACTTTCAAGCATGAGGTTCTGAGTTCAATCCCCGGCAGCACATATACCAGAGTGATGTCTGCTTCTCTGGCTCTTCCTCTCTCCTCCTATGTTTCTCATTAATACATAAATAAAATCTTTAAAAAAAAGAAAAGAAAAGAAAGAAATATACTGATGTAGTAACTGGCTTCTGACCAAACATCTCCAGGGTATCTTTGATTATTCCCAAAATATCAATGATTTTTATTTTCTCCTTTTCTGTTTCTGAATTTTTTTTTCAGAAGAAAGTTAAAAAAAATGAAGGTTTTCATGCCCCTAAAGTGGCTATATTTCTCTATAATATCCCCATTCAAGCAGCCAGGGAAATAGCACAGCTGGTAGAAAATCAGACTTGCGTGCCTTAGTTCATTTGATCCCTAGTGCCACATGCATGAGCTTGGACTCTAACTCTCTCTCTCTCTCTATCTCTCTCTCTCTCCCTCTCCCTCTCCCTCTGTCTCTCTTTCACACACACACACACACACACACACACACACTAAAAAAATATTTTCAAAAATTCCCATTCAAGGCTATGAAAATCCCATTTCACTTTTCAAAACATACATTCATAGGCTCAGACAACCCTTACTTTAACAAGAGTAGTCAGAAGAGTCAGTCACACCCAAGATCAGTCAGTATGTGTTTGAGAAGAGCCAGCTCTATCAGAGCCCCCCTCTGGGTCCCTTATAACTGATGCCAGCTTTAAAAGATAGAGTGCCCCAAATCTTCACCTGCAATATTCCAGCCTTTAGGTTCATGATTTGTCAACAATTTGTTCTGCTTTATATGTTAACTCTCTTTTCAGCCACCAGGTTCCAGATGCTACCATGATGCCAGCTGGAGTTCCCTAGGCAGACGACCCCACCAATATGTCCTGAAGCCTTGCTTCCCCAGAGCTCTGCCCCACTAGGAAAAGAGAGAGACAGGCTGGGAGTATAGCTTGACCTGTCAATGCCCATGTTCAGTGGGGAAGCAATTACAGAAGCCAGACCTTCCACCTTCTGTATCCCATAATGACCCTGGGTCCATACTCCCATGGGGTTAAAGAATAGGAAAGCTATCAGAGGAGGGGATGGGATACAGAGTTCTGGTGGTGGGAACTGTGTGGAGTTGTACCCCTCTTATCCTATGGTTTTGTCAGTGTTTCCTTTTTTTTTCATTTATATAAAATCCAAAAGTAAGCATTCAAGCTAGGTATATTTATTTGGAAATACTTTAAGTGTAGTTTGTTAATTAGATGAAAGATAAATCACTTTTTAAATTTTTTTATTTATTTAAAAAAGAAGACATTAACAAAACCATAGGATAAGAGGGGTACAATTCCACACACTTCCCACCACCAGAGCTCCATATCCCATCCTCTCCCCTGATAGCTTTCCTATTCTTTATCCCTCTGGGAGTATGAACCCAAGGTCACTGTGGGATGCAGAAGGTGGGAGCTTTGGCTTCTGTAATTGCTTCCCTGCTGAACATGGGCATTGACTGGTCCTCTCTCTTTCCCTAGTAGGGTGAGTCTCTGGGGAAGTTGAGCTCCAGGACACATTGGTGAGGTCATCTATCCAGGGAAGTCTGGTCAGCATCATGCTGGCATCTGGAACCTGGTGGCTGAAAAGAGAGTTAACATACAAAGCCAAACAAATTGTTGAACAATCATGGACCTAAAGGCTGGAATAGTGCAGATGAAGTGTTGGGGGGTACTCACTGCAGACTATTGTGTACTTTTGCTTTCAGGTATATATTATGCCCTAGTTTATGGATACGTGTGAACATATGCTCTATCTCATAGGACCTTGTTTATATCTAGGTTTTGGGACTTTGTTAGGAAGTGAACCTGCCTGGAATGGAATTAGAGAATACTATGAAAGGAAAGGTCTCACCCGAGTAATGAAGCTGATGGGTTGTCATTCCACACCTGAAATCTCTGGACACAGTCTGAAGTGAAGCATGCTGAGGTGGTACTTGTTGGTGTTGATGAGATTGGGGTCAGCGGATGCAGTATTATTTGGTATGAACTGAGAGAAGTATGCAAGAAAATGAGCCCTACCCTAAGGTTCCAGGACTGGAGGAAATATAGACTCTATAGTGGAAATGTGGGGTTCCTGCTGTCTTAGGGTTCAAGAGGACAGTAGATAGACAGTGTTTCCTTTTTATAGAGAAAATTAAAAAAAAAAAAGATGGAGTGAAGTCAAAATCCCTGAATAAGCCTGGCATCTATGTATCAGGATAGAGAATATATAATGTTGCCAATCCTGCTATTAAACACCTTTCATTGTCACCATTGTCACTGCTGTGCTAAAGAAGTGGCTGTCATGAAACTAAGTAACAAGATGTCTCCCTAGATGAAGACATGTGGAAAGGAGCAACAGCTGGATATTGATAGCTTTCTCCCAGATGTTGATGCTGAGGGTATAATACAGAGGTTAGCAGGGCTAGGTTGGCAGGATGCCTACTGGGTAATGTCTGCAAATCTCCTTGTACTGGTACAGTGTCTCCAGTTTGGGTTCAGATTTGACCTTCTTCTCCACACTTCTCCTAATATTGACCTAGTTCATATTTATTGTGGTAGGTCTTGCATCATATAGAAGGGATCTGCCACTATAAAGTAGGCAGACATCAGTTGAATAGGAATAGTCAAAACCTTAGGCTCAATTTATGAAAACATGTGTATGGGGTTGAGGGCTTCATTGTTTTTACCTGATGAATTGTCTCCATCTGTTGTTGTGTGCCGCGGAGAAGAGAGAGAAGGGGTCCGGAGCGAAGAGGGAACACAAATCTTTATTTGCGCTGGCACCTCAGAGTTGGGTGCTAGAGAAACAGGTTGGGCTACGAGGAAGTAGCGAAAATGGCCGCCTCACACAGCAACCTTTCCTGCATCTGAACACCGAAGTGAAGCGCTGGCAAGAGAGAGAGGTGCGGAAGAAGGGCTTTTATAGAAGCAGCTTTCGTGAGAATGGGAAGGGGGAGGAGTAACCATAGCACTCCAGGATAGGATAATAACTCTCATGAGAATGGTAAGGGGGAGGAGTGACCAAAGCACTCCAAATATCGTGGGGAAATAGACAATGCCCTGAGGGCACAACATGGCGAAACAGGCACTCTGAAAATGTCCCAACTCTCACGGGAACTAGCAGTAGCCTGAGGGGACAACATGGCAGATGTGACTGCATCTGCACAATTTCCCAGCATCTCCCCCTTTCCTTTTATCTAATGCCCAGGGCAACAGTATGTAAAGTCTATGAACTACTCAGGGTCAGTCTATGAAAAACCAGCAACATGAAGGGAAGGAAGCTGCTGTAAAATTGTCTAAAGTGTGCAAAGGGTATACCAGCAAATCCGATAGAAGTCTCAGTCCAAAGTAGGCGACTAGGGGGAGAAACAGCAGGGGATGAAATGCTGCACGAGGAAGGTCAGCCTCTGGAATTCCACTTTTCTGTAGAGAGTGAGCTGGAACAGCCAAAATGTGACAGGTCAAAGCAGAAGCAGGAAAGGCAGACAGGCAGTAAAAAAGTTCTGTCTTTGGAGTCTGTGAATCAGGTTCTTCAGATCGTGTCAGGTGACATCTAGGGTTTTGGGGGTGTGTGCCACTGTAGTCGTGCCATCTAGTGGGTGATGTCAGGGTGTGCAGGGGTCCAGATGGTTTCTTCCAGGATTCCTGTGGAAGAAACACAAACAATCTGCTTCTCGTGGTTAGCAGGGCATCTGATTTGAATGCTTTATAGAAAAAGAGGTTTGGTGCCTTAGCCAACTGAGTATTGGGGGATGTATCTTTCCTATTCATTCATTATTATTATTTTATATTATTTGTCATGGTAGTCAGCCTTTATCTGGAAGGTCCTGGGTGATTCATGGGGAAAAAGAACTTATCTTTTAACAAGGACTCTAAGGTGTAGGGAAGCGGGATCTTTTTTTTTTTTTTGTATTTTGCCTTTTGTTGCCCTAGTTGTTTTATTGTTGTAATTATATTGTTGTTATTACTGATATTGTGGTTGTTGGATAGAACAGAGAGAATGGAGAGAGGAGGGGAAGACAGAGAAGAGGAGAGAAAGAGACACCTGCTTCACCGCCTGTGAAGCGATTCCCCTGCAGGTGAGGATCCAGGGGCTCAAAATGGGATCCTTAAGCCAGTTCTTGCACTTAGTGCCACCTGCGTTAAACCCGCTGCGCCACCTCCCGATTCCCAGGAACTAGCTTTTAACATAAACTCTATGGCCATGCCAATAGCAACCTTGAGGGCACATGTGGCTCCCCACATGTCCCCCTTTCTTATATCATGTTTTGATGTTTGGCGAACTTTGTTTTGTAGCAGGGTGGACTGTGCCTGTCTTAGGTTGGGGATCAGCCTTCCGTCTTACCTGTCATTGGAACACCTGGTCATTTTTGCCCAGTAGTACCAGGTGCCCTGTCTTAGGTTGACTGGATAGCGCTAGTTTCCCCTTACCCGTCATTGGCTAGCCAGCCCTCTACATGGTGGACGTTCTGATGGAGGGGGGCAAATCCTCCACAGCAACTCAATATTCTGCCACGTCCAGCCTATGATAGTGAGTTTGTATAGGTTGCATCTTTATGGCGTCAATCTGTTGTTGCAAAAAGGCCATGAGCTTATTAAAAATTATAGGACCATGGTCTGGGAGGTGTCGCAGTGGATAAGGCGTTAGACTCTCAAGCGTGAGGTCCCAAGTTCAATCCCTGGCAGCACATGTACCAGAAAGATATCTGGTTCTTTATCTCTCCTCCTCTTTCTCAATAAATAAAAATGTTTTTAAAAAAAGAATTATAGGACCTATTGTGAGCAGAAGAAGTAAAACAAGCTAGGGTCCCACAACTAAGGGCAGACAGGTAAGGAAGGGGGAATGTATCCATTGGTATGAAGAGGTAGGATCACATCTCAAGTCTAAGGGAAGCAGTCAGTGGATGTGATGTCTAGGGGAACAGCCATTTGTCTTTGGGGGTAGTAAAGGATGTCTGTGGCATGGGTGATGTTATAAAGGGAAACATATTTAAATTGTTGGCTGACAAAGGCATGGCTTATGGTGGCAAGACAAGATATCCCAGTTAAGTTTACAAGAATATGTGAATGTTGTTAATTTACATAGGTTGTGTATGGAGGAACTTTTTATAGTTTAATACCTTACCATATGAACAGATGATTCTTCATATGAAGGCTTGATAGCTGTAATCACTTACTTGTGAAAAAAAAAACTTGTAACAAGTTAGAGGTTTACTATAATTGATACCTCGATGATTATAATTGGTTTAAATATTTTGACTTTTTTTAACCATTTTTACTTTGGACTATAAACAGACTCAAGTTACTTAGAGAGTTAATGCATGTTAGTGACAATGCTTTTAACATTTAGAGTACTCTGAGCAGATGGGTCATACAAAAATTTTTGGTCATTCAACACACTCACTCACAAAACACAACTGGCCAGTCATAACATAAGACATTCAGGGGAGGGGTAGGAGAGAGGGGTCTGTGAGCCAACTTTTGTAGGTTCTGCCATGTCATATTATGGATCCTGGGATGTATCCTGCGGCTAGTCCTCTTGTATTTCTTGTTCTTCAGGGATAACAGTGCCATCATGAGGGTACTGTCGGACATGGCGGGCAGGAACCCAGACAGGTTTAGAGTAATTATGTGGGAAAATGCATGCAAAACCTCTTCCCATGGTCAATAGAGGGTCAAGCCCTTTCTAAATTTTATCAAGTGGGTCTTTCCCTTTGACCTTAATATATGGGAAAGTAGATGGTGTTTGCCAGTGAAGAATAATAGGAGGTAGGTCCGAGTTATTGTAAATATTAAAGAGATTTAACATAGTTAAGGCTTTTGCTGGCTGGATATTGGGGGGTACATTCCTCCTTTATCTTTATTTAATTGAGCCTTAAGGGTTTGATGGGCCCTCTTAACAATGCCTTGTCCCTGTGGATTATAGGGAATGTCTGTGGTATGAGTAATGTTCCAGAGGGAACAAAAATCTTTAAATTATTTGCTGGTAAATGCAGGTCAATTGTCAGTTTTTAGTTGAAGAGGTAAGCCCATCACAGCAAAACAGGAGAGCATATGGCTTATAAGCTTTTTAGAGCTTTCTCCTGTCTGAGCTGTTGCCCACATAAATTTAGAAAATGTGTCAATTGAGACAAACACATATTTTTGTTTGCCAAAGTTTGGTATGTGGGTGACATCAATTTGCCAAATAGCATTAGCTTTTAAGCCTTGGGGGTTAACACCAAGAGTCTGAATAGCAGGTGTTTTATGAGACTTGCACAGGAAGAGCATGTAGCTAGGATATGTTTTAACTGTGGTAAAGGAACATCAGGAAATCGAGCTCGAAGGCCTTTAAGATTAACATGGGTTAGAGAATGGAAATCAGCAGGATCAGAGACAGAGACTAGGAGAGCTCCTGTGGAGCTGAATATATAGTGGTTGGGTTCGAGAAGAGAGCATAGAGGTGATTTGAATCAAGAGAGGGGAAAGTGGGTTGTCATCAATTTTCACATAAGAATGAGCAAGCCATGGAAGTAAGTTAACAGTATACACACTGTCAGAAAAAAGGTTGAAGGATTCTGGTGCAGCTTTTAATGCAAGGAAAACAGCATAAAGTTCTTTGTACTGAGAGGAATTATCAGGAAGCTCAGTAAAGAGAGGTTTAGGGGGTTGTTTGTCCAGGTAATATATAAGGGCACCAGCTCCCTTTTTTCCACCATCAGTGAAGACTGTAAGAGCAGAAGGAATGGGATCTCGAGAGAAAAGTTTAGGTGCTAGTAGAGGCAAAAGAGGTAAAGAAGCTATCAATTTATTAGAAGAAAAATGGTTATCTATTTGTCCTGGAAACCCCATGAAGCTTATGGCAAAGAGGGAATGATGGCGTATGAGCCACTCTGTATCTGTGAGGGAAAAGGGCAGAATAATTAAATCTGGTTCTTTCCCTAAGACCTGAACAGACCTATTTATTCCTTGGTGAACCATGAATGCTAATGTATCTGTCTCAGTGAGGAGTCTTGGAGCTCCGCCTACTGGCATGTGAAGCCACTTGAGAACCCCATGGTTCTGCCACAATGCCCCTACTACTGTGGGGGTGAAGTTAAAGATTAGAAGGTTTACCATGAGGAGGGGGAGAATCGAACAAGGTGCATGTCCTGGAGGGCCTGGTTAATCCTTTCCAGTGCCGAGGAGGCCTCGGAAGTTAACCTACGTTTTGAGGAGGGTTGTTTGTTTCCTTTTAACAGGTCAAACAGTGGTTGGAGGCAGCTTTAGGCAGATAAAGATACTGCCTAAGCCAATTTAAATTTCCAAGAAAACTTTGTAAAGAAGCAAGAGTGAGGTTAGAAGGAAAAGTAACACTAGGTTTTAAGGGACGAATTTGCATTAGAGAAATCTCTGAACCTAAAAAAGATATTGGAGGAATTAGCTGTATCTTCTCAGGAGCCACATTAAGGCCACTTTTCTTTAATGTAGGAATGAGAAAATCACGTAGGGCACAGAGATCTGTATCTGATTTTCCCCATATTAATACATCATCTATGTAATGAAAAACATTAAGGCCCTTACGGATATATGGAAAAAGGGCAGATTTAACAGCTTCTTGACAAATTGTAGGACTATTGGCCATGCCCTGGGGCAGCACTACCCATTCAAATCTATCGGCAGGCCTGGCGTTATTAATAGAAGGAACAGAGAAGGCAAAACATTTACAATCTTGCGGATGCAAGGGAATAGAGAAAAAACAATCTTGTATATCAATAGCTATGATTGGAATTCCCATGGGAATTGCAGAAGCAAGAGGCAAACCCCTTTGGGGGGAGCCCCATACCTGCATGGTTTTGTTAACCGCACAGAGATCTTGGAGGAGGCGCCATTTTCCTGAGCACTTTTTAATCACAAAGACAGGAGTATTCCATGGGCTTCAAGAATGACGAATGTGTCCCAAGGACAACTGCTCTCGGACGAGCTCTTTTAAAATTTCTAGCTTATCCCTAGGTAAAGGCCACTGTTCCACCCAGACAGGCTCATTAGAAAGCCAATCTAAGCGGGGAGTTTGTATACGAACAGTGGCAGTTAGTATTGGGAGTGCTGGTTAGATCTGGTTTCGCAGGAGCGGGTGTAACGCTCTGCAGAGGCATCTGTGGATATCCTAACATCAAGACATTCTAGAAGATCCCTGCCCAATAGGTTGGTGCTAATATCAGCTACCAATGGGTGGTGGAAGTGTCCAGTAGAACCTTCCGGGTCTTCCCACATGATCGAATCTCGTGTGAGAAAGGATTGGGTCACCCCTCCAACCCCATGTATATGGGGGTCCCGGGAGGAGTTCCCAATTTTGGGGAACCTCTGCTTACCTTAAAATCGTCTTTTCTGCCCCCGTCAATCAAAAATTTAAAAGGAATATTGTCAATCTTTACTGTCATAATAGGGTGACCTCATTCTAAAACAGGAGTGGTCCACAAAATCTCAGGCCCCGAATTTGTACCATTCAGGGGCATACCATCTTTATGAAATTTGGACCAACAATCTCTCTTCCAATGAAACCCTCTACAGCATCTGGGACACACCATACGTGGATTCTGGCTCCCTGGCTGAAGGCGGGGTTGTCCTGATTGGAGGCGGGATTACCCTGACTGTAGGTGTGGTAGCTCTATCTGGAGGTGGGGTTGCCCTGACTAGAGGCGGGGTTGCTCTAACTGGAGGCATGGTCACAGCTTATCAGGACATTGGTTACGCCAATGCCCTTGGTGACCACACTGAAAGCAGGCCCCGTTTTGATTATGTGGGCTAACTGCATAAACCTGTGTCATAGTGGGTGCCCCATAATTGCCTGATGTAAGTTCCTATGCCGCTAAAATCAAATTATCTCGGTGTAGGTGTTTAAGACTTAGGCATGCCTGATGAAATTGTGGTATCATGCCATCCCAGACAATAGAACGCAGGAGGAAAGAGAGGATTTCAGGATTATAAACCTTTCTCTCTAAGGTTTGCCTCAACCTTGAGATGAAGTTCGCTAATGATTCATCAGTGCCTTGGCGAAGAGAGTTAATGGGAACTGAAGAATCTACATTGGTTGGGGTCACCCTTTCCCATGCTTGTGTTGCGCAGATGCGTACCTGTTCGAAATAACCAGTTGGAAACTTAGCTTCTGCCTGCTGAGTTCCAGATTCAAACGCTCCTGCTCCAAACAAAGCATCAAAATTCCATTCTACCTGTTTATTACTATTTTCCTGCGATTGTCTAGAGCATTCATCACGGAAGCATGCCTTCCATTGTAGGTAGAGGGGGTCTGGGAGTGCAGCACAAGCCAGGTCTTTCCAGTCCTGGGGGGTGTTAAGGTGCTAGTAAAAAATCCTTAAAATGGACTTGATCCATGGCACGTGAATTCCGTCCTCCCTGACCGCTTGGCAGAGTTCTCTGAGTTTAGAGGAGTATGGGTGCCACACCTGAGGGTTTTGTCTATTTGGGACCACATTTACCGGGAAGGTGTGGACTTGGTCTGATGACATGGAGGAAAGAGTTACAGAAGTAGGAGCTGCCGTAGTGGCCGCAGGGGAAACTGAGCACGTATCTATGGGGACGGAGCTCTTGGGGCGGACTGCAAATGTTTAAGGTCTCTAAACTCTGAAAACATATCCTTTAACTCCTGTATCTCAGCCACAAGGTCTCTTAATGAGGAGGTATCAGCGGGGGAAGGGGTGATGGAAGCCGCAGAAGGAGTCGAACACGTGTCTGCAGAAGGAGCCAAACACGTGTCTGCAGGGACAGCGGGTGAAGGGGTCATGGAAGCCGCAGAAGGAACGGAACACGTGTCTGCAGGGACAGAAGTTTGGGTGCTGACTGCAAATCGCTTAGGGCGTTTAAGTCGTAAGCACATATCTCGGGTGCTGACTGCAAATCACTTAGGGCGTTTAGGTCGTAAACACATATCTCTTAACTCTTGTATCTCAGCCTCAAGGTCACTTAACCTTTAGGCAGAACATATCTTGTAAGTAGCAAATATAATTATGAGAACCCACGGTGTACGAAAATTAAAGCATCTCTGAAATCGAGAGCCTGTCCCAGGAGAGAAGTTTATAATGTCTGGGACACCTCCTCATAAAACAGAAAAATCCCATGGTGGGGGAAACACAGGGCCGCAGAGTCAGGCGCCTGCCACTTACCTGTGTCTGGGCGGCTTTTCTGGACCTCAGGCTGGGCATGAGTGCAGGACACGTCAGGCGCCAGATGTTGTTGCGGGCCGCAGAGAAGAGAGAGAGGAGGTCCGGAGCGAAGAGGGAACACAAATCTTTATTTGCACTGGCACCTCAGAGTTGGGTGCTAGAGAAGCAGGTTGGGCCATGTGGAGGTAGCGAAAATGGCCACCTCACGCAGTAACCTTTCCTGAGTCTGAACACTGAAGTGAAGCGCTGGCAAGAGAGAGAGGTGCGGAAGAAGGGCTTTTATAGAAGCAGCTTTTGTGAGAATGGGAAGGGGGAGGAGTAACCATAGCACTCCAGGATAGGATAATAACTCTCATGAGAATGGTAAGGGGGAGGAGTGACCAAAGCACTCCAAATATCGTGGGGAAATAGACAATGCCCTGAGGGCACAACATGGTGAAACAGGCACTCCGAGAATGTCCCAAATCTCGTGGAAACTAGCAGCAGCCTGAGGGGACAACATGGCAGATGTGCATCTGCACAATTTCCCAGCATCCATCTTTCCTCTACCAGTCACCAACAACAGCTAAAGAGAAGCCATATTTTCCCATCAGCAGGTTGGTGCAGCTTGTCCTTATTGCTCCCCCTGGCAAACGCTAGAAGAAGAATTGCTCCCCCTCACAACAGGGCAGGGATAGAACTTTTCCTTCCATCCTCTGCTGGGAAACCAGAAGAATATACTGAAGAGAAGCTTCTATTTAATTTTTTAAATTTATTTATTGGGGAGATTAATGTTTTACATTTGAAAGGAAATACAATAGTTTGTACATGCATAGCATTTCTCAGTTTTCCACATAACAATACAACCCCTACTAGATCCTCTCTCAACCTTTTCCAGGGCCTGTACTCTTCTCCCACCCACCCCAGAGTCTTTTACTTTGTTGCAATACACCAACAAAAAATTTAATTAACATAATCTTCTTTAAAATACAAAAAGTTAAGCAGTCACTTATGAAATCAAAATTAATATTATAGATCAAACATAGTGAGGTAGAAAATAAAAATGAAATTTCATCCCTAATAACAACAGAAAATATTGGGAAGTGTTGCACCTGAATGAACAAGGACCCAGGTTCAAGGTTCCACCTGCAAGCGGAAGCTTCACAAGTGGTGAAGCAGATCTGCAAGTGTATCTGTATCTCTCCCTCCTTATCTCCCATTCCCTCTCAATTTTTCTCTGTCCTATCAAATGAAATTGAAACAAGAAAAAAGGGGGGAGGGTGTAAAATGGTCACTGGGAGCTATAAATTTGTAGTGCTGACACTAAACCACAGTGATAACCCTAGTGGCAAAAAGAAAGAGGCCTGGAGAGACAGTATAATGGTTTTACAAAAGACTCTCAGGCCAGGACCAGGCAGTGGCTTGCTGTGTTAAGCACACCTAGTACTAAGCGCAAGGACCCGCACAAGGATCTCAGTTGGACCCACCCCACCCCATCCCTGGCCCCGTTCCCCACCTGCAGCAGGGGATCGCTTCACAAGAGGTGAAGCAGGTCTGAGGTTCTCTTTTTCCCCCTCCCTCTCCTGTCTCCCCGTCTCCACTCAGTTTCTCTCTGTCCTATACAAAAAATAAAAAAAAAAAAGGCTACAGGAGCAATGGATTTGTATTGAAAGCACCAAGTCCCAGCGATAACCCTGGAGGCAAAAATAAATAATAAAAAAATTAAAAAGAAGTATAAGATTCATGCCTGAGGCTTTAAGGTCCCATATTCAATCCCCAGCACCACCATAAACCAGAGCTTAGTAGTGTTCTGGTCTTTCCATCTGTGTTGTTCCCTCTGGCATTGCATGTATCAGAGTGGTGTGTTGGCTTTCCCTTTCATAAATAAATAAAATAAATAAATAACAAATAGATAAATAAAAATATTTTTAAAAAAACTATTAGGGAGTCGGGGGGTAGCGCAGCATGTTAAGCGCATATGGTGTGAAGCGCAAGGACCGGCGTAAGGATCCCCATTCCAACCCCCAGCTCCCCACCTGCAGGGGAGTAGCTTCACAGGCGGTAAAACAGGTCTGCAGGTGTCTTTCTCTCACCCATCTGTCTTCCTCTCCTCTCTCCATTTCTCTCTGTCCTATCTGACAACGATGACATCAATAACAACAACAATAATAACTACAACAAAGGCACCAAAAGGGAAAATAAATATAAAATTTTTTTTATAATTTTTTATTTAAGAAAGGATTAATGAACAAAAACATAAGGTAGGAGGGGTACAACTCCACACAATTCCCACCACCCAATCTCCATAACCCACCCCCTCCCATGATAGCTTTCCCATTCTCTAGCCCTCTGGGAGCATGGACCCAGGGTCATTGAGGGTTGCAGAAAGTAGAAGGTCTGGCTTCTGTAATTGCTTCCCCGCTGAACATGGGCGTCGACTGGTCGGTCCATACTCCCAGTCTGCCTCTCTCTTTCCCTAGTAAGGTGTGTCTCTGGGAAGCTGAGCTCCAGTACACATTGGTGGGGTCTTCAATCCAGGGAAGCCTGGCCAGCATCCTGGTGGCATCTGGAACCTGGTGATTGAAAAGAGAGTTAACATACGAAGCCAAACAATTTGTTGAGCAATCATGGATCCCAAGCTTGGAATAGTGGAGAAGAAGTGTTAGGGAGGTACTCACTGCAAACTCTAGTGTACTTCTGCTTTCAGGTATATATTTTGCAGTAGTTTATGGATACGTGTGCACATAAGCTCTCTCTCACAGAAACTGGTGTATATCTAGGTTATGGGACTTTGTTAGAAAGTGAACTACCTGAGATGAAATTAGAGTATACTATAAAAGGAAAGGTCTCACCTGAGTAATGAAGCTGAAGGGTTGTCATTCCACACGTGAAGTCTCTGGACACAGTCTGAGGTGAAGCATGTTGAGGTGGCAATCGTTGCATTGGTTAGGTTGTGATCGGCGACATCAATAACAACAATAATAATAACTACAACAAAGGCATCAAAAGGGAAAATAAATAAATATTTAAAAAAATTTTTAACTATTAAATATTCCAATTAACCTCTAACCAATGTAATCTGACTTAAAATTGCAATCGTTTTCAACTTTTTAAAATGACTATAAAGTTTATCTAGAAGAACGAAGACATAATAATGTCTACAAGAAGTATTCAGAGGAAGATTAATGAGAGACTTGTTCTACTAGATAATAAAATACACTCTGGATTATAATGAATAAATTGGTCTTGTTATAAAGGAGAACAGAGTGCATTCCCCAGGTAGAGTGTCAAAGAAAAGATTAAACTGTATTCTAGAAGTTTAATATATGTCAACTGAAGCATTTCTAATCAATAAAGGGGGTATCAATCAATAAATAATATACTAAGAACTCATTAGCTACTGAGGGAAAGCAAGGAGGTATGCTCAGACCTTATTTTATGTCCACCAAATCCTGATCTATGAATAATGTTAATAGTAATTGAAAATCATAAATATATATGAATTAATAGTATTTAGGTATATTACATTGCAAAAGCAACTCAAAACCCAAGAATCACTAATTATTTTATTATAGCTTATATTATCTATGCTTTTGGTGTACTTTTGTCTCATGATGAGGTGTTAGTCTTTCCAACTCCATGTTCAGGAACGTATATTGGTAGCTTGAAACTTTAAATATTTGTACTTACATCTCAGAAATTGATAAAAGTTACAGATCAGACCTGATTTATTACCTTGTTGCTTTGATAGGCTTATGGAAGTAATAAAGAAAAGTGTTAGAAATGCATGTTAAAATTACATGTGAATTGTATTTGAAGTCATAAGCACACACAAAAATTTAAAATATTCTTCTAATATTTAACAGTTATCAATTACTTCAGCAAAGGGGTCTTTCTTATACAACATTGACAAACATTTCTCTACTTTACCTAACTAGATAAATTAAGGAAAGATATCAGTGAAATTTAGATCAGAGTTATACTTGCTGGTCAATTGTAACCAAGGCGGGTTATGGACTTGAGAATTTGACTGAAGTCAGCAAAAATATACTGTGACAATCAATCAGTGAGCTGAAATTTACAAGAAAAAGTCTTGCATCATCACTATTTGTAAACTGTGTGCTACACATTCTTTTAATTAATGATACTGATAATGAACATATATATATATATATCCATATGCATACACTGTCCCAGAGAGCTGGTTATTAACCAGCAACACACCATTGCCTAAAGACACTTTTTTTCCTTAGTAGAAGAAGGAGGTTACTAGCATATGCATGATTTGCAAATATAGTCACAGATGAAGAAGCCAAAGAACTAGGGGTGGGGGGTGGGGACACTAAAGCAAATATGTAAAGTCCAAATGTGTCTCTGTCTGACTGGGTTGAATAACTGACATTCTGTGCCTCACATGCAGGAAAACTGTATGAGGTTAATTCCTCATCCTTTAGGTTCTGCCACACATAAAGAAAGGAAGAAGGAAAGCTGAGAGCAGAAGATTACCAGACCTTCTCTATAATTAGCTTAACAGGTAAATTAAGGTGCATAGAATCCCAGGGTGGGAGTGGGTCCCTCCAGCAGCCACCTAATTCTCTATGCCTTCTGCTATTCATCAAAAAAATTGTACACTTTCTATCCTAATTAGATTGTGACTCAATGTGGTAAACAGTACTTTATAATTTTCAAATACAATTATACTCATTATCTCACTTGATTCTTGTAACAATTTTATGAAGCAAGAATGGCTAAGTTTTAAAAGGAAAAAAAATCCCTGGGAAAAAGCTTAGTATTTTTGTGTGCTTAATTTTTACCATGGTTTTAAAAGGAGGCTCTAGAAAAACATTTATTTCATATCACCTACCTATATTTTAAATACAT
Organism: Erinaceus europaeus; assembly: GCF_950295315.1. NCBI lineage: Eukaryota > Metazoa > Chordata > Mammalia > Eulipotyphla > Erinaceidae > Erinaceus > Erinaceus europaeus. Next base: position 125,730,329 of record NC_080163.1, on the reverse strand, counting down.
TCATATCTGGTTCCTAAAGGATTTCAGCATAATTTTACTCTCAAAACACCTGCCCTTTGTCATTTCTTCTGGGAAAAGAGACAAAACCAGCTGATTACAATTAACTAAAAGACAACCATTAATTTTTTAAACACTGGTTTCTGTCTTCATCATGAAAATGTCTGAGAGGTAGATAGAAGATCTCTTTTCCAGTCCTTAATCTTGATATTCTTCCTTAGCAGAGAAACTTGTACACAGAGAAACTTTTGCTCAGGTAAATTAGATGAGAATGGGTGAGTAAGCTGACAAGCATCATACACTATGAAATTCCCAATCAGTCTTTTCGTTAATATTTATTTCCTTTTGTTGCCCTTGTTTTATTGTTGTAGTTATTATTGATGCAGTTGTTGGATAGGACAGAGAGAAATGGAGAGAGGAGGGGAAGACAGAGAGGGGGAGAGAGAGACACCTACAGACTTGCTTCACTGCCTGTGAAGCGACTCCCCTGTAGGTGGGGAGCCGGGAGCTCGAACCTGGGTCCTTGAGCTGGTCCTTGCGCTTTGTGCCACGTGCGCTTAACCCCCCAATCAGTCTTATGAAGAACAGCAACTCATAACAGTAAGAAACACGCTCATGGGGGTCCGGCAGTAGTGAAACAGGTTAAGCGCACGTGGCGCAAAGGGCGCAAGGATCCAGGTCGAGCCCCTGGCTCCCCACCTGCAGGGGAGTCGCTTCACAGATGGTGAAGCAGGTCTGTTGGTGTCTATCTTTCTCTCCCTCTCTGTCTTCCCCTCCTCTCTCCATTTCTCTCTGTCCTATCCAACAACTAACGACATCAACAATAACAATAATAACCACAATAAGGCTACAACAACAAGGGCAACAAAAGGAGGAAAAACTGGCCTCCAGGAGCAGTGGATTCATGGTGCAGGCACTGAGCCCCAGAAATAACCCTGGAGGCAAAAAAAAGAAAAAGAAACATGCCCATTCAGTTCCTTCTCAGAAGGAAGGGATGAAAAAAAAAGGGAAAGAAAGCAGCAGGAAGAGAAGGAAAGAAACTGCCTTTATTAAATATTTATTACATGTTCCAGAACATTCAGACACACCATCTACTGAGTCATCAGACAATCTAACCACGTTGTCATAAATCCCACTTTAGTGTGGGAGATAGCTTACATGGCAAAGTGTTTGTTTTGCCTTGTGAAAGCAAGATGTATGACAGGTGTTGTGGTTTCTCCCTTCTCCCCCTCCCTCTCTCTCTCCCTTTCTATTTCTATCTTAAATTGTTTAAAGTGAAGGAAGGAAGAGCACACTGGAAGTGGTAGAATCATGCAAACACAAAGTCTCAGCATGTTTAAATAAAAACTTTTAAGAGATGATGACGCTAAGAATTAGAAATTGGAATATTCAGGTTGGAAATGTGCATTGTGGAGTGAGTGCCTCCTCATGCCAGTCTTCACCCCTTCGTCCAAGCCATTGCTTCAGCCTAGTCTGTCTCTCTGTTTCTGTTTGTTGAATTTCATACTTATCATGCAAAATCCAAACCACTGAGTGGTCCAGGAAGTGGAGCAGTGAATAAAGCACTGGACTCAAGCATGAGGTCTTGAGTTCAATCCCTGGCAGCACATGTACCAGAGTGATGTCTGGCTTTTCTCACACTCTTTCTCCTCCATTTATCTTCTTCATAAGTAAATAAATACATATTTTAAAAAATATTTATTTATAGAAGTCTGTGAAAAATTGCTCCAGGTCACTGATTGTCAGAGAAATGCAAATAAAGACAACATTGAGATACCACCTCACTCCTGTGAGAATGGCTTACATCAAAAAGGACAACAGCAACAAATGCTGGAGAGGTTGTGGGGACAAAGGAACCCTCCTACACTGCTGGTGGGAATGTAAGTTGTTCAAACCTCTGTGGAGAGCAGTCTGGAGAACTGTCACAAGGTTAGACATAGGCCTTCCATATGACCCAGTAACTCCTCTCCTAAGGATATATCCCAAGGACTCCATAACACCCAATCAAAAAGATATGTGTACACCTCTGTTCATAGCAGCACGATTTGTAATAGCTAAAACCTGGAAGCAACCCAGGTGCCCAACAACAGATGAATGGCTGAGAAAGCTGTGGTATATTTACACAATGTAATACTATGCAGCTATTAAGAACAATGAATCCACCTTCTCTGACCCATCTTGGATGGAGCTAGAAGGAATTATGTTAAGTGGACTAAGTCAGAAAGACAAAGAGTATGGGATGATCCCACTCATAAACAAAAGTTCAGAAAGAAGAACAGAAAGTGAAACTCAAAGATAGATCTAACTGAGTTTGGAGTAGGGCACCAAAATAAAAATTTCTGGGAGGGTGAGGGTAAATGCTCAGATTTACTGGGACGGGGGGGGGGCTGGAGGAGGGGGGACCAGGATACAGTCCTTTGGTGGTGGGAATGGTGTTGGTGTACACTTCCATTAAATTGTAGTCTCATAAATCACTAATCAATATAAGGGGAAAAAGTGATTGAATGTCTCAAACTTTTTAATGCACAGACCATAGGCTGAGTTTATGTTCCTTCAATCTAAGCACTTAAGACTTCAAATATGTAATCAAACTGAATTTTAACAGTGTGCTCAAGCTGTTAATACATTTCTAATAATAACTTGTTCTTTGAAATGTTGACACTCCTAAAAGCTTAGACCAGGGAGAACAGAAGCAACTGGTGGTGTTACTTTATAAGACACAACTAAATATAAAAAACATCAAAGGACATAAATTATGGTGATGTTGTATATGACACAGCAAATCCTAACAATGGAATTTTCAAAGTCAACCCAATTGCCAAATACTGTGATTACAGTAATAACTATCTATTACCTTCTTAAACCCTAAGACAGCAGGAACCTCCCACTTCCTCTATAAAGCTCATATTTCCTCCAGTCCTGGAACCTCTAGGATGGTGCTCACTTTCCTGCATGCTTCTCAATTCATATCAACTGATACTGTATCAACCTATTCAATGCAACCTCTACCACCTCAGCATGCTTCACTTCAGACTGTGTCCAGAGATGTCAGGTGTGGAATGCCAACCCTTCAACCTCATTACTCATGGATTCTTTAATTCTATTTCGGTGGTTCACTTCCTAACAAAGACCCAAAACCTAGATATATACCAGGTCCCATGAAATAGGGCATTATGTACACATGGATTCATGAATTAGGGCAAAATATATACCTGAAAGCAAAAGTGCACAATAGTTTGCAGTGGGTCAATAAATGAAGCAAACAAATAGAAAGACACCTTAAAGTACCTAATCAAATAGTTCCTACTTAGACCTAGATACCCTCCTCACCTACTTCCTATTACTCTTCCCTCAGTCACTCCAAAGCTAACCTTATCAAAGTAAGGACTACAAAAGCTGAGTAAGGGCAAGAGACTGGTATACATTAATGATGACTCTTTAGTCACTGTCAGGCCACCCCATCAGCTGGGACCCCAGTTGTGCCCACACAGACACGATAAGCCCTCTCTCCATTCTCACTGATCATCTCCATCAGAAACAACATAACGGACCCCTTTGTGAGCCCCAATAGGACCTTGCCCTCAATGTGGATCAACAATGGTAGAGAATGTTCCATTCTCCCAAGAGGGGTTAGATAACATACTCTATCTAACACCTGAAGAAGATGGGTCCTGTAATTGGTGCAACTCAGAATGCTCCTACTGATGACCAGAGAATGTAAGTTTGGACCTACAGAAATGCAGAGGTTACACAGGCTCCTATGCTGAATATGGGTACCAGATCAAATCGATGGGGTTTATAATCCACAATATTTATACACGTTCCCCTTATTTGGGAGCTACTCTCTTCCCTGATGCAGCTTTCTAGCCCTTTTTCCAGCCATGACATCATCTCCCCAGACTATAACTTGGGTCCACCTGCATATCAGATGTCAGGCTCAGGCAACAACTAATAAAGTCAAGGGCCCTATGGAATATACCTAAAATAGACCTACTAGCTATTTCCAAAATGGAGACCCCAAATCTTCATCTGTAATATCCCAGCCTTTAGATTCATAATTAATCAATAATTTGTATGGCTTTATATGTTAACTCTTTTTCAGCCATCATGTTCCAGATGCTACTATGATGGCCAACTGGACTTCTCTGGGCATACGACCCTACCAATGTGTCCTGGAGCTCTGCTTCCTCAGAGCCCTGTCCCATTAGGAAAGAGACAGGCTGAGAGTATGGATGGACCTGTCTATGCCCATGTTCAGTGTGGAGCAATTACAGAAGCCAGACCTTCCACCTTCTGCACCCCATAATGGCGCTGGGTCCATACACCCAGAGGTTAAAGAATAGGAAAGCTATGAGGGGAGGGAAGGGAATACGGAGCTCTGGTGGTGGGAATTGTACCCCTCTTATCCTATGGTCTTGTCAGTGTTTCCATTTTATAAATAAGTACATTAAAATAAAACTAAATAAATAAAATGTAAAAAAAAAAAAAAGATAATAAGGACCATCTTGTGGAGTGCTAAGGAGATTGGAAGGCAGGGTGCTATGGTAGTTGATTTTAAGTTTGAAGATGCTATTTTCACACTTAAGACATTCTAGTCTCTAAGTTTTGTTTGCTTTTGTTTGTTGTTATTATTGTTATTTTTCTTGAAAGATCCAGGACTTGTGGTCCGGGAGGTGGCGCAGTGGATAAAGCATCAATCTTCAAGCATGAGGTCTCTAGTTCAATCCCTGGCAACACAGGTTCCAGAGTGATGTCTGGCTCTTTCTCTCTCTCTCTCTCTCTCTCTCTCTCTCTCTCTCTCTCTCTCTCTGTCTCTCTCCTCCTATCTTTCTGGTTAATAAATAAATGAAATCTTTAAAAAATAATAAGTAGTATAGTCATAGACCCTTTGGAATATAACTAAAATAGGCCTACCACCTATCTTCAAAACAGAGAGCCCAAATTTTTATCTGCAATATTCCAGCCATTGGCTTCATGATTAGTCAACAATTTGTTTGGTTTTATATGTTAACTATTTTTTAAGCACCAAGTTCCAGATGCTATCATGATGCCAACCAGACGTCCCTGGACAGACAACCCCACCAATATGTCCTGGAGCCCCAGAGCCCCATCCAACTAGGGAAAGAGAGTGACAGGCTGGGAGTATGGATAGACCTGCCAATGCCCATGTTAAGTGGGGAAGCAATTACAGAAGCCAGATCTTCCACTTTCTCCACCCCATAATGACCCTGGTTCCATACCCCCAGAGGGTTAAAGAATAGGAAAGCTATCAGGGGATGGGATGGGATACGGAGTTCTGGTGATGGGAACTGTGTGGGGTTGTACCCCTCTTATCCTATGGTTTTGTCAGTGTTTCCTTTTTATAAATAAAAATTTTTTAAAAGAGGTCCACACAGTTGTCATATGGGCAGTGAAAAATGTAATTTATATCAATTTTATATGACACAAATAAGAGTCTTCTTTTGACATTTTTTTCAAAAAATGTAAGAATGAGGGGCTGGTAGGTGGTATACCCAGTAGACTGCACAGTCCATGGGGCTCAATCCACTTTTCCCCACCTGCAGCAGGGAAGCTTCACAAACTGTGGATCAGAGTTACAAGTATCACTTTTCCTGTTCCTTTTTATTTCTTACTGTCTCTTTAAGAAAAAGAAAGGGAATATATCAATATATCAGAGCAAACAAAAATTTATTTTGAACAATGGCACTACAATACATTAAATCCATAATATCAATAAATGTTAATGGCTTAAACTCACCAAAAGGCACAGAGTGGGGGGATGGATCAGAAAACACAACCCAACCATATGCTGCTTGCAAGAATCAAATCTGTCACAACAAGATAAACACAGACTTAAAGTGAAAGGATGGAAAACTGTCATACAGGCTAACAGACCACAAAGAAGGGCAGGAACAGCCATTCTCATCTCAAACACAATAGATTTTAAATTAAATAAAGTAATAAAAGATAGGCAAGTACATTACATAATGATTAGAGGATCAATAAGCCAAGAAGACTTAACAATTATTAACATCTATGCACCCAATGAGGGACCATCTAAATACGTCAAGCACTTACTGAAAGAATTTCAAAAATATATCAATAGTAATACAATAATAGTGGGAGACTTCAATACCCCACTCGCACACTTAGACAGATCAACAAAGCAGAGAACCAACAAAGATACAAGAGAACTGAATGAAGAGATGGACAGAATAGACCTCTTGGACATTTTCAGAGTCCTTCACCCCAAAAAACTGGAATACACCTTCTTTTTAAATCCACATAACACATACTCAAGGATAGACCACATGTTAGGCCACAAAGACAGCATCAATAAATTCAAGAGCATTGAAATCATTCCAAGTATCTTCTCAGACCAGAGTGGAGTAAAACTAACATTTAACAACAAACAGAAAATTATTAAAAGTCACAGAATTTGGAAACTAAACAACATACTCCTGAAGAACCACTGGGTCAGAGAGTCACTCAAACAGGAAATTCAAATGTTCCTGGAAACAAATGAAAATGAAGACACAACCTATCAAAATATTTGGGACACAGCTAAAGCAGTACTGAGAGGGAAACTTATAGCCATACAATCACAAATAAAACACCAAGAAAAAGCTCAAATGAACGACCTTGCTGCACACCTCAAGGACTTAGAGGAAGAGGAACAAAGGAACCCTAAAGCAAACAGGACAGAAATCACTAAAATCAGAGCAGAAATAAACAACATCTAAAATAAAAGAACCATACAAAAGATCAATGAAGCCAAATGTTGGTTCTTTGAAAGATTAAACAAAATTGACAAACCCCTAGCCAGACTCACCAAACAAAAAAGAGAGAAGACTCAAATTAATAGAATTGTAAATGATGGAGGAGATATCACAATTGACACCACAGAAATCCAGAGAATCCTGTGAAACTTCTATAAAGAACTATATGCCACCAAGCTAGAGAATCTGGAAGAAATGGAACAATTCCTAGAAGCATATGCCCTTCCAAAACTGAACCAATAAGAACTACAAAACCTAAATGCACCAATCACAGACAAAGAAATTGAAACTGTTATTAAGAATCTCCCCAACAACAAAAGTCCTGGACCAGATGGCTTCACAAATGAATTCTACAAAACTTTCAGGAAACAGTTACTACCCATACATCTTAAGCTTTTCCATAAGGTTGAAGAAACAGGAATACTCCCTTCCACCTTCTATGAAGCCAACATCATCCTGATACCAAAAGCTGATAGGGACAGAACAAAAAAGGAAAACTACAGACCAATATCTCTGATGAACATAGATGCCAAAATATTAAACAAGATCTTGGCCAACGAGATACAGCAACATATCAAAAAGATTGTTCATCATGACCAAGTGGGATTCATCCCAGGAATGCAAGGCTGGTTCAACATCCATAAGTCAATCAATGTCATTCACCACATCAATAAAAGCAAAGCCAAAAACCACATGATTATCTCAATAGATGCAGAGAAAGCCTTTGACAAAATCCAACACCCATTCATGCTCAAAACTCTACAAAAAATCAGAATAGATGGGAAATTCCTCAAGATAGTGGAGTCTATATATAGCAAAACTACAGCCAACATCATACTCAATGGACAGAAGCTGAAAGCATTCCCCCTCAGATCGGGGACTAGACAGGGTTGTCCACTGTCACCGTTACTCTTCAACATAGTATTGGAAGTTCTTGCCATAGAAATCAGGCAAGAGAAAGAAATCAAAGGAATACAGATTGGAAGGGAAGAAGTCAAGCTCTCACTATCTGCAGATGATATGATAGTATACATAGAAAGACCTAAAGAAACCAGCAGAAAACTACTGGAAGTTATTAGGCAATATAGCAAGGTATCAGGCTACAAAATCAATGTACAAAAATCAGTGGCGTTTCTTTATGCAAACACTAAATCTGAAGAAGACATCCAGAAATCACTCCCCTTTACTGTTTCAGCAAAATCAATCAAATACCTAGGAATAAAGTTGACCAAAGAAGTGAAAGACTTGTATGCTGAAAAGTATAAGTCGCTACTCAAGGAAATAGAAACTGATACCAAGAAATGGAAAGATATCCCATGCTCATGGATTGGAAGAATAAATATCATCAAAATGAATATTCTCCCCAGAGAATATACAAATTTAGTTGAATACACAAATTGAATATACAAATTTAATGAATATTCTCCCCAGAGCATATACAAATTTAATGCAATATCCATCAGTTCCACCAAGCTTCTTTAAGAGAACAGAACAAACACTACAATCATTTATCTGGAACCTGAAAACACCTAGAATTGCCAAAACCATCTTGAGGAAAAGAAACAGAAATGGAGGCATCACACTCCCAGACCTTAAACTATATTATAAAGCCACCATCATCAGAACAGCATGGTACTGGAACAAAAATAGGCACACAGACCAGTGGAACAGAATTGAAAGCCCCGAAATAAATCCCCACACCTATGGACATCTAATCTTTCATAAGGGGGCCCAAAGGATTAAATGGAAAAAGGAGGCTCTCTTCAATAAATGGTGCTGGGAAAACTGGGTTGTAACATGCAGAAAAATGAAATTGAACCACTTTATCTCACCAAAAACAAAAATCAACCCCAAATGGATCAAAGACCTGGATGTCAGACCAGAAACAATCAAATACTTAGAGGACAACATTGGTGAAACAGTTTCCCACCTACACCTCAAGGACATCTTTGATGAATCAAACCCAATTGCAAGGAAGACTAAAGCAGAAACAAACCAATGGGACTACATCAAATTGAAAAGCTTCTGCACATCCAATGAAACTATTAAACAAAGGGAGAGACCCCTCACAGAATGGGAGAAGATCTTCACATGCCATACATCAGACAAGAAACTAATCACCAAAATATATAAAGAGCTCAGCAAACTTAGCACCAAAAAAGCAAATGACCCCATCCAAAAATGGGCAGAGGATATGAACAAAACATTCACTACAGAGGAGATCCAAAAGGCTAACAAACATATGAAAAACTGCTCTAGGTCACTGATTGTCAGAGAAATGCAAATTAAGACAACACTAAGATACCACCTCACTCCTGTAAGAATGGCATACATCAAAAAGGACAGCAGCAACAAATGCTGGAGAGGTTGTGGGGAGAGAGGAAACCTTTTACATTGCTGGTGGGAATGTAAATTGGTACAGCCTCTGTGGAGAGCAGTCTGGAAAACTCTCAGAAGGCTAGACATGGACCTTCCATATGATCCAGTAATTCCTCTCCTGGGGTTATACCCCATGGACTCCATAACACCCAACCAAAAAGAGGTGTGTACTCCTATGTTCATAGCAGCACAATTCATAATAGCTAAAACCTGGAAGCAACCCAGGTGCCCAACAACAGACGAGTGGCTAAGAAAGCTGTGGTATATATACACAATGGAATACTATGCAGCTATCAAGAACAATGAACCCACCTTCTCTGACCCATCTTGGACAGAGATAGAAGGAATTATGTTAAGTGAGCTAAGTCAGAAAGATAAAGATGAGTATGGGATGATCCCACTCATCAACAGAAGTTGACTAAGAAGATCTGAAAGGGAAACTAAAAGCAGGACCTGACCAAATTGTAAGTAGGGCACCAAAGTAAAAGCCCTGTGGTGAGGGGTAGACATGCTGCTTCCTGGGCCAGTGGGGGTGGGAGTGAGTGGGAGGGATGGGTCACAGTCTTTTGGTGGTGGGAATGGTGTTTATGTATACTCCTAGTAAAATGTAGTCATATAAATCACTAGTTAATTAATATGAGAGGGGGGAAATTAATTGTATGTCTCGAAGTTTTTTAAAACACAGACTGAATCTTTTTAATATATAGGCTGTGTATTTGATAGGCGGACTCTCTCAAAAGCCTAGACCAAGTAGATCAGAAGCAACCAGTAGCACAGCTATATACAAGATACTGGGTGCTGTACAGCGAACCATAACAAAAGGACTTTTCAAAGTTAACCCAATTACCAAATAATGTGATGATAACATTAACTATTGATTGTCTTTTGGAACCCTAAGACAGCAGGAACCTCACATCTCCACTATAGAGTCTCTACTTCCCCCAGCCCTGGAACCCTTGGATAAGGCCCACTTTCCCATATGCCTCTCCCAATCCATATCAAATAATATTGCATCTGCCAATCACAACCTAATCAATGCAATGATGGCCACCTCAACATGCTTCACTTCAGACTGTGTCCAGAGACTTCACGTGTGGAATGACAACCCTTCAGCTTCATTACTTGGGTGAGACCTATCCTTTCATAGTATACTCTAATTCCATCTCAGGTGGTTCACTTTCTAACAAAGTCCCAAAACCTAGATATACACCAGTTTATGTGAGAGAGAGCATATGTTCACACGTATCCATAAACTAGTGCAAAATATATACCTGAAAGCAGAAGTACACTAGAGTTTGCAGTGAGTATCCCCCTAACACTTCCTCTCCACTATTCCAAGTTTGGGTCCATGATTGCTCAACAATTTGTTTGGCTTTGTATGTTAACTCTCTTTTCAGTCACCAGGTTCCAGATGTCATCAGGATGCCGGCCAGGCTTCCCTGGACTGAAGACCCCACCAATGTGTCCTGGAGCTCAGCTTCCCAGAGACACACCCTACTAGGGAAAGAGAGAGGCAGACTGGGAGTATGGACCGACCAGTCGACGCCCATGTTCAGCGGGGAAGCAATTACAGAAGCCAGACCTTCCACTTTCTACAACCCACAATGACCCTGGGTCCATGCTCCCAGAGGGATAGAGAGTGGGAAAGCTATCATGGGAGGGGGTGGGATATAGAGATTGGGTGGTGGGAATTGTGTGGAGTTGTACCCCTCCTACCTATGGTTTTGTTAATTAATCCTTTCTTAAATAAAAGAAATAATAAGAAAAATAAAGGGAAATCTATACCACCAGAAGCAATAAGAATTGTGCAGGCTTCAAGCCCCAGAAATAACTGTGGTGGCAATAAATAAACAAATAAATTTTGTAATAATAAATAATAATAAAATAAAGAATAAAAATATAAGAATTATTTTAGCCACAAAGGCTGTACAAGTACAGGAAATGGGCTGGATGTGACCCCAGGACTGGGGTTTACAGGCCCCTGCTCTTAAACCACTGCCCCTTACTCAGCAGGAACCATCTATTTAGGTTAATGACACTAAGATAGGGAAAGATAGGCAACTTGATTACAAGGTAAGATGCATCAAAGACAAATTATAAAACTCTCAATGGCCCAGAGGTGGTAGACAACCCATCTTCTTGTGGCAATAGGAGGCCTTCTGTGAAGAGGGGACAACCTGTGTGGACTTTGCATGATGATTAGGAAATTCAACAGGTAGAAACAGGAAGGCAGGCTAGTCTGAGGCAATGGCTTGAACAAAGCAGTAAAGACTGGCATGAGGAGGCACCATCTCCAGAATACACATTTCCTACCCAAATATTCCAGCCTCTTGAACTAAAATGCTTGGGGAACTATAATGTGTAAAAGGTATTTTGATGATTCTGTATGCAACTACACTAAACATTAGAAATGGGACAAATAGCAGTAATTGAAATAACAACTTTACACAAGGTAATCATTATCAGTGATATATTCTTCTCTCCCTGCTGGCCACGTGTTGTAAGAAGGTGTCTTATTTCCTACAACAAATTATTTCCGGGTACAAATTCAACTACATGAAATATGCTCCCAAGTCTCACAGAATGCAAGAAATAATTCTCTTGAGATGGTTACTAGTTATACAAATTAGCTCCCTTGAGATGTGTTTTGTTTTCCTAATTCTCTGCATACCATCCAATTGAGTTGTTGGTTATTTTCAAACACAAGAAACCCCTTCATGATAGTAAATTGCTACAAATAGTGAGTGTTTTCTTTTATAGATACTCATTTTCATTAGATTTGCTTTGATACTAGCTATTAAGAGCAAATGCTATTTGTTTAGTGATATTTCCTATAATAAGAAAAGCAAATTGTTAAGTTGGTGAGGAATAATAAATCATTCTTCTGCTGGATATCCAGCCTGAAATAGCTGAATGGTTTAGAGCCAGGTTCTGAATTCAGACTTTCCATGCTCAGTGGCTCTCCCAATTAACAAGCTACCTGATTTTGACAATTCATCTTTCATATTCTCAGTTTCACTAACAATAAAATGGGAAGGCGCAACTGCAGCTATCTCTGTTTATGTATATATATTTACAAAGTGCAGAAAATGTAATCTGTTCATCTTAGCCATCATTATCACTTTCCTCATTTTTAAGCTAAAATTACATCCCTCCCCATTTAAAGATATGATACAGTATAGTAAGTTCAAGATAAGACTTTCACAAGGAAGATCTCTCAAATGTTGTGACCCAAGACTCTCAAGTATGAGGTCTCAAATTCAATTCCTGGCATTATGCTCTAGTTCTCCCTCTCTCATAAATAAATAAATCTTAAATATTACTTTTAGGGGGTTGGGTGGTAGCACAGTGGGTTAAGAGCATATGGTGCAAAGCTCAAAGGATCCCAGTTCAATCCCCTGGCTCCCCACCTGCAGGGGAGTCGCTTCACAAGCAGTAAAGCAGGTCTGCAGGTGTCTTTCTCACCCCGTCTCTGTCTTCCTCTCCTCTCTCCATTTTTCTCTGTCCTATCCAACAACAACAGCAGCAATGGCAACAATAACAATAATAGCAACAACAAGGGAAACAAAATGGGGAAAACAGCCTCCAGGAGCAGTGAATTCATAATACAGGCATTTTATATCTATTGCTAAATGTGTTCGTTTATTTTTAGTTCAAGCATTGCTTAGCTCTGGTTTCAGAGCAGAAGATTAAATCTAGAAGCTCAGGAATGAAACACTATTGCATAACTGCTGTGCTATCTACCTGTCCAGCAGGTAGGAAGTTTTACCTGGGGAGGTATGCATTTGAACTTTGACCTGGGATGGGACAGACTAATTACTGTAATAAGAACTTGGGGGCGCATAAAGTGAACCAGGTATTTTGCATTATCAGAAATGGCTGGGAAATGCTTCAAGGTAAGAGAAAAACTTGCCCCCTTCACATGGGTACACATAAGGGGGAGGGTGAAGTAAAGGTGATTTGGGGGGCCAGGTGGTGGCACACCTGGGTGAGCACCTGGCTGAGCACACATGTTACAATGTGTAAGGACCTGGGTTCAAGCCCCCCAGTCCCTACCTGCAGGGGGAGATAGCCACAAGTGGTGAAGCCGTGCTGCAGGTGCCTCACTTCCTCTCTGTATCCCTATGCCCTATTAATTTCCCTCTATCCAACAAACAAATATTTTTTTTAATTAAGTTGATTTTAATCACACTCCAAAAGGCCCTATTACATAGGGTACATAGGATGTCTGTATAGTCATCAGGGATTGTGAAAACTGCTTCAGGCCTTTAAAACATAAGACCTTCCAAATTGGAGACCCCCAACTCTTCATCTGCACTATTCAAGCCTTTAGGTTCATGATTAGTCAACAATTTGTTTGGCTTTATATGTTAACTCTTTTTTCAGCATCGGGTTCCAGATGCTATCATGATATAAACTGGACTTCCCTGGGCATACGACCCCACCAGTGTGTCCTGGTATCCCACCTCTCCAAATCCCTGCCCCACCAAGGAAAGAGAGAGACAGGCTGAGAGTATGGATCCACCTGTCAATGCCCAGGTTCAGCCGGGAAGCAATTGCAGAAGCTAGACCTCCCACCTTCTGCATCCCATAATGACCCTGGGTCCATACTCCCAGAGGGATAAAGAACAGGAAAGCTATCAGGGGAAGGGAGGGGTTATGGAGTTCTAGTGATGGGAATTGTGTGGAATTGTACCCCTCTTATCCTATGGTCAGTCTTGTCAGTGTTTCCATTTTATGTTTTTTTTTAAAAATAACATAATCATAACAATAAAAACATAACACCTGGAGAAAAATAAATAATAAATCTCTTAATAAAATAAAATAAAACACAAGACCTGGAGCTTCTCCACCCAGTAACCCTACTAACCTGGAGTTGTCTTAACTGAATAAGGGAGATAAGGAAAAACAGAGACCAAAAGAAATGAGAGTTGGGAAGCTCTTCTTACCTACCTTGTCTGCCATCCTGCAGAATAAATAAAGGAATGACACCAGGGGCCCGAGGAGATAGTATAATGATTATGCAAAAAAAAGGGGGGGGTGGGGAAGATAGTTTAATGGTTCTGCAAAGAGACTCTCATGCCTGAGGCTCCCAAATCCCAGGTTCAATCCCCTGCACCACCGTAAGTCAGAGTTGAGCAGTGCTCTGGTAAAAAAAAAAAAAATCAAAAAAAAATCATGTCTGAGGCACCAAAAATCTCAAGTTCAGTCCCCAGCACCACCATAAACCAGAGCTGAACAACACTCTCATAAAAATTTATTAATTGGGGGGAGGGGCGGTAGCACAGCTGGTTAAGCGCACAGGGCGCAAAGCCCAAGGACCTGCGCAAAGCAAAGGACCAGCGCAAGGATCCTGGTTGCAGCCTCCAGCTCCCCACCTACGGGGATGGGGGGAGGGCGCTCCTTCACAGGCGGTGAAGCAGGTCTGTAGGTGCCTTTCTCTCCCCCTCTGTCTCCCCTCCTCTCTCGATTTCTCTCTGTCCTATCCATCAACAACAACAGTAATAACAACCACAACATGGGAAACAAAATAGCCTCCAGGAGCAGTGGATTCATAGTGCTGGCACCGAGCCCCAGTGATAACCCTGGAAGCAAAAAATAATAATAATAATTGGGAGTCGGGCGGTAGCGCAGCGGACTAAGCATACATGGCGCAAAGCACAAAGACCAGCATAATGATCTGGGTTAGAACCCCTGACTCCCCACCTGCAGGGGAGTCGCTTCACAGGTGGTGAAGCAGGTCTGCAGGTGTCTTTCTCTCCCCCTCTCTCTCCATTTCTCTCTGTCCTATATATATAGGACATATATATAAACGTATTTTATTTTATATTTATATTATATATATATTTATATATATAATGATAGGACATATATATAAACTTTTTAAATGGAGTTGGGCAGTAGTGCAGCGGGTTAAGCGCACATGGCGCAAAGCGCAAGGACTGGCATAAGGATCCCCAGCTGCAGGAGAGTTGCTTCACAGGCGGTGAAGCAGGTCTGCAAGTTTCTTTCTCTCCCTATTTCTGTCTTCCTCTCCTCTCTCCATTTCTGTCTGTCCTACCCAACAACGAACGACATCAACAATAACAATAATAACCACAACAAGGCTACAACAACAAGAGCATCAAAAGGGGCGGAGGGAAATGGCATCCGGGAACAGCAGATTCATGGTGCAGGCACTGAGCCCCAGCAATAACCCTGGAGGCAAAAAAAAAAAAAAAAAGAGTTCAGAGCCCTCTGGTCATCTTCCCCCCTATCATTTTTCTTCCACTAGAAGCATGGACCACATCTTGCTTTGCATGAAGCCCTGAATTCAAGCCTGTACACCATGGACAGCACTGGGGGAACTCAATGCATGAAGGGTCAATGGTTTGGTTCTGTCCTCTCCCTGTCTACCTTTCTCCCTTTCTTCTCTCCTCTCTTTCTGTCCTCTCCCTGTCTGCCTTTCTCCCTTCCTTCTCCTCTCTCTCTCTAAAATAATAATTTTTTTAAATGACTCAAAGATATTTTTCAGTGGTAGCAAGACATGTATGTGAAGCCTTGAGTTCATTCCCCAGTTAAAAATAAAAATAAATAAAAATTTAAAAAAAAAAAACCTCTCTGAGGCCACTCCTATGGCTATCTGACAGAACACACACTTTACCATGAGTGAGGATCCTAGTTCAAGCCCCCACCACATGGGAGCATTTGCATGGTGCATGCTCATGAGTGATGCAGTACTATTGTCTCTCCTTTTCTTTTTGACTCTATCTCTCTCCCTCTTTGTCTCTTTTCACCTTCTATATTTAAAAAAAAATCAGGGGCTGGGCAGTGGCATACCTGATTAAGTGCACATCTTACTATGTGCAAAGGTCTGGGTTCAAGGCCCCAGTCCCATCCTGCAGGGGGCTAAGCTTCTTCACAAAGAGTGAAGCAGTACTACAAGGGTCTCTCTTTCCCTCTCTCTCTCTGCCTCCTCTCTTCCCTCCCTCTCTCTCTCCCTCTATCTCCTTATCTCCCACTCCCTCTCAATTTTTCTGTCTCTATCCAGTAAAAACAAGAGGGAGTCAAGTGGTAGCATAGCAGGTTAAGCGCACATGGCGCAAGCACAAGGACCAGCATAAGGATCCCGGTTCCAGCCCCCAGCTCCCCACCTGCAAGGGAGTCACTTCACAGGTGGTGAAGCAGGCCTTCAGGTGTCTATCTTTCTCTCCCCCTCTCTGTCTTTCCCTCCGCTCTCCATTTCTCTCTGTCCTATCCAACAATGACAGCATCAACAACAATAACTACAACAACAATAAAATAAGGGCAACAAAAGGGAAAATAAATAATAAAAAAAATTAAAAAAGAAGATAAATAAAATCATCTGTACCCCAGAGCATAATATAGCCACTAAAATAACATCATGTCAAATAAATATAGGATGTTATCCCAGGATGCCCTACATCATGTCCTCCAGTGACAAGTAAGGGGCACCAGTATGCCCCAGTACTGCCTCCCCTGAAGAAACTTC
The DNA here is from genome assembly GCF_950295315.1 of Erinaceus europaeus. NCBI lineage: Eukaryota > Metazoa > Chordata > Mammalia > Eulipotyphla > Erinaceidae > Erinaceus > Erinaceus europaeus. The sequence goes on along the minus strand of NC_080163.1, from coordinate 125,713,682 downwards.
TCTGCAGGAAGAACGAGAGAAGACAACAAGGATCCCAGAGTACATTTACCCATCCAATTAACTTTCTTAGCCAAACTTTCCTTCAAATGAGGTTTTTGTAACTTCCTTGAATAAGATTTCCCTGTACCTGTTATCCTGCATGGTACATATGTATTCTGGGACCAAAGGAAAGGAACCCAGAGCCCAAGTGTCCACATTCCTTAAAGAATCACAAGCCACATTGGTAATCACAGACTACCATGTCCCTTTGTTCCCAGCTGAACCACTCAAGAAAGTTTTTTCCAAAGCAACTCCAACACTGTGCATTAAAAATACTGCAGACAAAGAACACCCATACCCCAACCCATGCACATACACACAGCAGACACCTCAGCACCAGTACATCTGTTCAGGCACATCTAAAGAGCCTATTCACAGAGGCCTGGGAAGTGGTGCAGTGGATAAATCACTGAATCCTCAAGCATGAGGAAAGAAAGAAATATTAGGGGGGAAATCCTATGCACAAACTTAGGTATGGAACCCCTATATTGAGATAATATGAGAATATCTTTTAAAAAATAAATATAATCTTTTATATTATGGACAGAAAGGTTAGTTTTTCAAGGATATATTTACTTGGTTACATGGCTGTCCTTTAATAAGTTTTACAAGTAATTGGGGCGGGGAGGACCTAGTACTCTGTATGGCTTTGTAAATGTCTACTGCTCTCATTAGTCAAAACTCATCTACCTCAGCCAGCTTGCCTTAGTAAGCTCAAATGGACAATTCATCTCCCTTCTGTTTCTTCCTTTCTTCTCCCTTCTTCTCTGAAGCTTGTGTCAAGCATCATTTCTCTCTCAGGAAAGTCAGAAACTTGAAACTATCTGGTAGAGATGGTGGACTCTCAAAGCTGAGGTTGAGTCTGGGCAGGGGCATGTGCAAGGTTTCAGGATGTGGAGAAAAGTGAAACTTGTAGGCCCTATAAAGTTTCAGATCTATGAGGGACAGGCTTTGGGGCAAAAATGAATTCAGAGCACTGGATGATCACTCAAGGGCAGACAAGGCATCCTGTCCTACAGTGGGTCACCCATAACCCTTGTCAGAACTAAAAAATGGTGCCCCCTTTGGACTTGACAGGAGAAGATGCTATGTTGGATTTGTTTTCAACTAGACTCCCACCTACCCTAGGGTATATAGAAATTCCCCACAGGCCAAGGCAGCTGTGAACTCTCTCTCTCTACCCTGTTCTGCTGCCTTGATTCCTCAGACCAAACATCTTTTCCACCTACAGTCAAACCACCAACCTTAAAGGGATTTATTTTTTGTGTCTGAAAAGCCAAAGGGCAAAAAGGACTTTTGTTGGTGGGAATGCTCAGAAACACAAGCTCCAAAGCCAGTGCGGCCTGAGTTCTCTAGGGCCAGTTTCTTGATCTAGCTGTGCCTTGTTCCCTTAATCTCTACCCTGGAGTGCTAACAGTGACTACTCTTCAGCTCACAAGGATGTAGTAAAGCCACATTTAGCAAGCATTTAGCAAGCACTCAGTAAGTGTTATTTGTTATTATTCACCTAAAATACTCTAAATCTAACTAGGTTTTCCTACATTTGTGGCTGATTTGATTTCATACACACTAACACCTCATTTGATCAATAAATTCTTGGAATCTGGAATTTTAAGTGAAATGATCAGTTTGACCATAATTTAATTAATTAAACAAAAAACAAGAGCTAAGTCCCTGTGGCATAGTGGTCACAAAAACATTAACAAGCCTCTAAATAAAGACCTCTAAACACTTCCAGTATGGCATAATTATTTGTATTCATTCACTGATTTAGTAATTCTAGTTCAGGGTGGGAGGGAGCTGCTCCTGGCAACTTAGGGTATAAGGTGGAGTCCTACCCTGGACAGAATGCTCTTCCATCACAGGGCACATCCACATGCCAACTCTTTCAGACTGGGGTCAAGGAGACGCTCCAGTGCACTTCACTGCACAACTTGAATATCTCAGAAGATCACAGACCTAGGGAGATTGTGCAAAATTCATACAGATAGTGGAATCCATGAGTTGGTTTGTTTTTCTGACATCTGGGGACTCACAAATACACAATTTAACCACTCTCAGTTCATCCCTTACTTTTTTGTTTAAATAATTATTTATTTTATTTGACAGAACAGAGAGAAATTAAAAGAAGGGAAGACAGATTGGGAGAGAGAGAGAAAGAGATAGAGAGAGAGGAGCGCTGCTTCACCACTTGTGAAACTTCCTCCTGCAGGTGGGGATTGGGGGCTTGAACCTGGGTCCTTGCACATAATAATGTGTGCACTTAACCAAGTGTGCCACCCCCTGGTTCCATCCATTACTTTTTTATTCTTATTACTTTATAATGAAACAAATGAAATTAAATCACTTAAGGACCTACTGGGCAAAAAAAAATTAATTAATTAATAGTTATCTTCCTCTGTCTGTCTATCTTCAAAACTTTTTTGTTTCATATGGAGCATCAGGAAATGAACCTAGGGTCTTGCACATGTGTAATACCACTTCTGAACAGCCTCCCCACCCAATTTCTTCATTGTTCTTTTGAGAAAGCAAGGGAGAAAGTGAGATGAGAGAGGGAGAAACAATGATTGAGGAACTTCAAAAGCACCATCTACCACTCAAGGAGAACCCAGGGTGCTCCCATGTGGTGCCAGGGATAACATCCAAGTCCTCATGTATGGTAACATGTGTACTCTACCAGGTGAGCTATCGCCAACCTTTAATACATATTTTAAAGAATTCATCTGATGGTAAATTTGAAGTCAATATCCACAAGGTGGGGCTTAGGAATGAAGCAGACCTCGGTGGTTCCAAATGGAACTTTTACCACAGGGAAATAAACATATCAGGACACTAAAAAGGTCTTGATTCTACAAAGCATAGATACTACAAGTGATAGCTATTCACTGCAGTTCCATGTGTAGAGGTTGCCAATGAGCAGATTTTGAACCAAAGAGTGGAAAAACCATTGAGCCAATGTCATTCCCTGTTTTCATCTGTCGGAGGCTAGTGTGGCATTTTTCCAATATGCTGGAAGCTTAAAGGCCATGGTAAATACCAGCATCACCAGCCTTTCCTGCCTAATGTCAACATTGTGTAGGCATTGGGCATAAGCCATTTCTTCCTAAAACTTTCCCTGAGTGCTCAGGTCTGGATTGGGTTTTCTTATATCTTCCCATGACATCAGTGGATGAGATTGTTTACTTCTCTGTATCCCTCACTAGTCTGCAAACTATGGGATGGCAGGATCATTGGCTGTTTTGTTTTGTTTTAATTTGATTTAATTTGTTTTTTTAGCACTGTGCCCCTAATTCTTCAAATAGTCCCTGGTACCCAATATATTGCAGTATTTTTGTGAGTGAATGAGTGAATGAGGGTGGTAAAGAAAATTTTTTGAGAGGCTTTTCAGATGGACTCAACTACTGAGTAGTGTGTAGAAGAGGGGATTCTTGGCCCTGATCCCAGACAGATCTGGGCAACAAGACAAATAATCACTTTTGTTCAAAGACCAAGTGTCCCTGGGGTTTCTTGAAGTGTGTGTGTGGGGGGGAGGTGCCTATAGGAATCAAACTCATTGATGTGCAAAAGAAAAATTAATTTACAGATATTATTTCCAGGGTACCCATCCACAAAACTAAAAAGGCATGTAGGCATACATATCCCAGCTGTTTGTGTGTGACTTGGACCATATAACTGCACACACACCCTGGCCAGAGAAAAGAGAAGTCAGAACGGGAAGACCAGACTAGACCCACAGGCAGAAGTGAGGCCCATGTGGATTTAAGCCTGGTGCCAACATTCATGGCTATTACTGACTACAGTCCAGCTGTATGGCTGCCTCTGGTGGGATGAGCCTTCCAAGCAGGGTTGTATCTGGAGGAGGGGTACAGGAAGGGCAGGCCTGTGCAGGCTGCTGGGAAGCACTAGTGGCCTCTGTAGCAATGAGAGGGGGGAGGGAAAGCCAGTAAATAGGAGGAAGTTTAGACAGCATCATGCCCTGGGGCACTAGCAGCTTCTAGGTCACCAGCAAGTACTGCTAGCAGAACAGAAACTTGACTGAGAGAAAATGCTTTTGAAGGCACTGAAGGAACCCTGCTTCACTGAAGCACAGGCAGTTAGTTCCCTTATTGGGATCTCCAAATGGCAAATGGGCAGCTTCTGTGCTATCTTTGATGTATTGTTCTCAAGGAAAGCCCCTGGACAGAAGTGGAAGGAAGGTGATTGGAAGGGAGAAGGTTGTAGGGGAATATTTTAGAAGCAGTCAGTCAATCAACACATGTCACAGGAGCACCTCCAGTGTGGGTGAAAGGCAACAAGCTGTAAAGACGTTTCCTAACTGGTTGGTGAGTTCAGACTCGCAGCAAATAACCAACACTACAACTCATAGTACCCATGCAATGCATCTGTCTACTGAGGCACCCCTGTGCATTGTGTTACATCCTTGATGCTCTCACTTTGTTGAAAACATACACAGTTAGGCTTATCCTCAATTTCCTTAAAAAAAAAAAAAAAAGCCACCAGGTTCCAGATGCTACTGTGATGCCAACCTGACTTTTCTGGGCAGATGACCCCACCAATGTGTTCTGGAGCTCCGCCTCCCTAGGTCTCTACCCCACTAGGGAAAGAGAGAGACAGACTGGGAGTATGGATTGACCTGTCAATGACCATGTTCAGCTGGGAAGCAATTACAGAAGCCAGACCTTCCACCTTCTGCATCCCATAATGACCCTGGGTTCATACTACCAGAGGGATAAAGAATAGGAAAGCTATCAGGGAAGGGGATAAGATATGGAGTTCTGGTGGTGGGAATTGTGGAGAGTTGTACCCCTCTTATCCTATGTTTTTTGTCAATATTTTCATTTCATAAGTAAAAATTTCAAAAAAAAAAAAAAGCAGCTGAAAAGCTTGGGGGCTCATAAGATACAACAGAAAGTGTAGGTGGTATGGAATAAAGCAAAGAACTTGAAATGACACATTGAGTGCCTTGCTTTTAAGATTTCTTGGCTTCTGCATTAGCAGAAGCCTTTCCCCTTCCACCTTTATTGCTCACCCACTCACTTTATTTTTTTTAATTTAAGATAGAGAGAAATAAGGACATGGGGGCAGGCAGTGGCATATCTGATTATGCCCACATATTACTAAGCACAAAGACCTACACAAGGATCTAGGTTGGAGCCTCCAGCTTCCCACCTGTAGGGGAGAAGTTTCACAAGCAGTGAAGCAGGTCTGCAAGTGTCTTTCTCTTTCCCTCTCTATCTCCCCCTCTCCTCTCAATTTCTCTGTCCTATCCAATAAAATGGAAAAATATGGCTGCCACAAGCAGTGGATTTATAGTGCTGGCACCAAGCCCCAACAATAACCCTGGAGGCGAGAGAGAGAGAGAGAGAAAGAGAGAGTCAGACACCACATTACTACTCCCAGTACTACTTCACCACTCAAGATTACACCCTGGTGTAATGCATGGTGCTCTCATGTAGTTCTAGGGGCTTAAATCTGGGTCCTAGGAATGGTAAAGTCACAGTCTACTGAGTAAACTACCTCTAAGTCCAGATATGTTTGTTTAGAGAGAGACCATGCACTTGCATTTGTTGGTGTCAGGGATTGACCTATGCCTCTGGGGACTCAGGCATGCAAGTTAATGCTCTAACAGGCTAATCTAACTCCCCAGGCCCAAAAGAGAAACCAGTGTACCAATCTGGCCATATGTGGTTTCTAACTCAATATTTCATCCAGGCAAACAATCTCTCATTTCTTGATCACCTTGGGAACTTCAAATTTCCTTCCGTCTTGTAAACTAGTGGGTTCTTCTCCATTTCCATTCCCCAACAAGCTTCTAAGCCCATCTTTGAAAACTATGCTCAGCAGAACGTGGCATTTGTTACCACACTTAGAATGCAGAGGAGGTGGGTTAATAGCATTGTTTCACTTTCCAAACAGGATCCATTATTATCTCTTCCCAGGTCTCCTGATCTCCAGATGCATTCCTTTGACACTAAATCAGTTTTCCTGAAACATCACTTTTACCAACTTACTGCTGAGCTGTTGAAATTCATGGCTCATTTTCTCCCCAAAATTTGAGAATGTCTCAACTTCTCAAAGAATAGTTTCTTCCTTTCAGTGTCACACTCATCCATTTGATGCCCAAGCTGGAAAACCAGTGTCACCTTTAATTGACCGCAGAAACCATTAGACTCTTCCTCGGAAATGATTCTTGGTCAAGGACGTAGCTCTGTAGAGTAGCTATCAGAAATCAAGACACAGGGAAGGCCATGATCTCATGGAAGGTTCTAGGCAAGAATATGTTCTCTGGCTCTAGTCACTTATACATGAGTTTACATTCCATGCACTATGTGGGTGTTTTATTATGATTGACATGAGGTAAGAAAGGGTTTCACAAAGTAAGGATGCCATTGCCACTTAGAACCTGTGTATGTGGAGAGAAGGCTGACCACAATTCCATTGCTCATACAGCCTTTGCATTCTGTGGAGTTCAAGGTCTCTACGGAAATGTGCCTCTGTTAAAGCACGAAGTCTGCAGACTTCAGCAAGCAAGTGCATTCACAGACCCAGTGAGAAGGGAACCCTAATTCATCTTGCATTTGGAGGCTTTTCACATTGATTTCCTGTGAAAATGCATCCCACTGGAACACTCCCTACCACCCCCAAAATAAACCTGACTTTCTAGCTAGCATCAAGCAGCCTCATGGGGGAAATGGGGGACAGGCAGTAACTGGAGAAAATGATTCTGTAGGAAGCAGCTGGTGGCACCTAAAGTCACAGCTCTCACCAAGAGTCCTGTTGGGAGAGAATGGGAAGGCTGTACTACTGCACTACCTGTCAGTCACAGGTAAGCAATTCTTGAGGTCATCAGTCAAATGCCTCCTTGGAAATGAAAAATGAGCCTGAACACTAGACCATTTAAAAAGATATTTATTGGGAGATGTGGAGGCAGCAGCACCTTCCCTGAGTGGAGATAGGCGCTCAGCATGAATTTCACCGGCTAAATCTAGAGAAGCAGGCAGCAGGTACTTAGGTATAAATAAGATATGGCCTGGAAGCCATCACTCAAAACAACAGCTCTGAGAGTGCAGGCAAAGGTGTTCAGGGTATGGGACAGGACAATCTTGTGGCCCAGGACAGAGAACAGTCCTCATGGCATGACCAGAATGTCTTCAGCTCTGGGTAAAGATGGATGGGGAAGAAGGATGTCAATGACTCCATTATAATGCAAGCTGAAAATGACAGCTGAAGGCACTTGTTGCCTGGAATTTGCTTTGAAAGGCTGCAATAGAAAAATGATGGAAAGACAAAATAAGACTGCCAAGATGATAATCTTGTATGCTATGTGATAGATATTTGGAGTTTCATGATATCTTTATTTTTTCTACTTTTATACATATTTGAAAATATTTAGCATTGGGGAAAAATCTGAGAGAGAGAAAAAAAAAGACCAGCATTCTGCATTCAGGGACCTTATCTCTACTCAGATACCTGTTTAGAATAAGAGTCACCACATTTCCTAGGCTGTCTGAGAGCCTGCACAATGCAAAATTACACTGTTCAGATATACATATATCCACTATAAATATGCTGCATGTGCTGCAAACATACCAATATTATAAATGCCACATTTTTTATTCTACAGCATGCTGGACACAATGCAGACCACTCTATGTGCATTTTATCATTTCACTTTCATGACAACAGGAGGTGAGAGACTTAGTAAATCATTCATGGGATGCATTGGATCAACCTTCTCGTGGTGCATCCCGTGAGTACCCATTTATTGGGGAAACTGATGATCCTTTCTAGCCGACTGAATCCACATGGATCCCAGTCACTTTCAAAGCCAACAACAAGCAGACATCAGGCTCAACCTGATGCTGTTGACTGGCTACGGAAGAAGGGCAAACGCTAGAAGAAGAAGAATTCATGGGAGAAGAGCTGGTCGACTCTTCAGTCTGACTCTCAAGCCAGGAACCTTATCCACCCACACTCACTGGTGGTACCAAAAGCTTCCATGTACAGTCAGAAGGTGACAGAGATGGGTGCCTCTGCCAAGGAGGCAGGGTCAGAAAAACGAGGCTGCATCTATTCTCCTCTTCCACTCCTCAGTTCACCATCACCATCCACTCTTGAGTCCCTTTGGACAAATCTGTGTGCACCTGAGACTGCCGAAAGAGGCCTGTGCCCAATAGCTTCTGTGTGATCGAGCTGTCAGAGTTGTGGCTAGCTGCACTCACAACAGCTGTATCTGGCCATACAGCAGGGGCCAGAATGGAACTGAGGGCTCACAAACAGAAGAGGAAACGTTTCTGCAAACCCAATCCACTATTCATCCTCCCTACCTACCCCCCCTTACTCATAGGACCAGGGAATGAACCCAAGGAGTGAACTTATGCATATGTGGTGCTGCTAAGAAGTTCCCTCTTCCAAGTTTTTCATTGTTTATTTAGAGAGGATGAGACAGAGCAAGAAAGGAGAGATAAGAGAGACAGAGACAGAAACCATACCAGCACTTTAGTCCATGATTCTGCCATGTGATGTTGGAGTTCAAACCTGGGACCACCTACATAGTAAGGTGTGTGCTGTACTGGGTGAATTCTCCCCTGCTGTTATCTTTTAAATAAACTGACCACATTTGATCCTCATCTTGGTTCTACCAAAAGTTGAGCTGCAATTAAGAATATAAGGACAAGTAGTTTTGGATACAGGGCCATAGGAGAGTCGGGCAGAGTCATGGAGTGGAAGGCAGCTATTGACCAAGGTGCTGCTGAGCAAGCAGCTACCATAGTCAAGACAGGAACTCAATTCTGCTGGGAGATTTGGGAACAGAGCATGGATGTAGCTACCACTGACATCTATTAGGTTAGTGAAGACAAGGGATAAGGATGTTGGAAAGGTCAAAGGAAACCCAGCCTGTGTTACTGCTTCTATTCTTCCCACCACTCCTGTCACCATCCCATTCCCTCCTTACATATTTTTTTGGATAATCTGTTTGCACTTGAACTGCCTTAGAAGCATAGGCAGCATTAGCTCCACATGCAGTAGGACTTTTAACACACCATCACCTACCACTCTCCAAATCAATCAGTGTTCTTCATTATTTGTTTCCTGATAATTGAACTCTGAATGCTAACATGGTACTTCCTGTTGTGTTCACATACTTTCACCTCCATCAGATAACACATCTAGGATAGTCAGAGTGAGTGACATTGGTTCTCCACTCTGACTGGCCTTTCCAATGAAACAATTAAATGGGTTCAGATCCTAGAGTGTCTCCTTCTTCACCTTTTCTTCTGCTTGTCCTACACACCCATGCATGTGTGCACAGACACACCTATGTCGGTGACAATGTCATCAATAAGAGCAACACTATAGACTAAGTGATAAGCTATATGACCTTTAAGATGACCACTACATGACCCCACCTAGAACAGAGCCTGTCTATCACTGTACATTTAAGGAATTAATCAGCTAATTAATGCTACTGCAAATGCTTTGGCATTTAATCTTTGTCCACAATTATTTCCTTACAATAGAGTTCTAGAAGTAGAACTGCTGAGTCATCTGCCTAAGAATTTAAATATCTTCCTTATGTCACCATAAGAATATTCTTTAAGGGAGTCATGTGGTAGCGCAGCGGGTTAAGCGCAGGTGGCACAAAGTGCAAGGACCGGCATAAGGATCCTGGTTCCAACCCCCAGTTCCCCACCTGCAGGGGAGTCACTTCACAAGCAGTGAAGCAGGTCTGCAGGTGTCTATCTTTATCTCTCCCTCTCTGTCTTCCCCTCTTCTCTCAATTTCTCTCTGTCCTATCCAACAGTAATGACATCAATCATAACTACAACAATAAAACAAGGGCAACAAAATGGGAATAAATAATAAATTTTTAAAAATTTTAAAATAAAAAAGAATAGTCTTTAAATCCTTGCCAAATAACTGGTGCTGTTGTAAAATCTTTACATAGAGAGGACTCGGGCTCAAGTCTCTCGTCTCTACCTGTAAGGGGTAAGTTTCACATGTTGGTGTGAGCAGTGCTGCAGGTGTTTTTCCTTCTCTCTGTCTTACCCTTTCTCTCTCTATTCCTCTCTCCTTCTCTACCTCTGTCTCTTACCCTCTATCAAAAAAAGAAAAGGGAAAAAATTCACTCAAGTGGAATCAAGAGAACTGAAATGCATGACCTTGCCAAAAAAAAAAGTATAGAAATTGTCTCTAAGATTTTGTGCAAACTATAGTAGTTATCATTGAGAGGATAGGTGCAATGAATTTTGGTGACAGGTGTGTCAAGGAATTATACACTATAATCTTACAAACAGCTAATAAAAATTGTTTAAATGGTCAGTAATATCAGGAACAGTAATATCATGCAAGCATGATGGAAAAAAAAACTTTTCCATAGTCCCTAAACTCACTGTCCCTATTTATATGTTCTTGAGTCTCTATCTTCAAATGTTTTTATAAGGAATAGTCTTGTGGAACTAAGTACAGTCCTTTGTTTTGTTTTGTTTGTTTGTTTGTTTTGATAGACACAGCTAGGCAGAGAGAGTAAAAGAGATCACAGCAGCAAAGTTTCTTTTAGCGCAGTGGGGAATGGGTTCAAACCTGGCTTGTGCACATATCAAAGCAGCACAATATCCAAGTGAGCTATTTCACAGGTTCACTAGATATTACACTGTAGCAGGAATGATGTTGAAAAAAGGTTAGGGGTGGGTGCTGGCTTGACATGCCATGGGTCCTGGATTCAGTTCTCAGTACCACATGGGCACTCCACAGACAGCACCAAAGCAACTCCATGGATGGAAGGATAGGTCCCTCTCTCTCTCTCTCCTCTCCCTCCCTCCCTCCCTACATCCCCCCATATAGAATAAAAATTGAGTCAGATGACCAGAAAGATAGCTTACACCTAGAAGTGTGTTTGCTTTGGCATCCAAATTTAAGCCCTGGTCCCTGTGGCACTGGGGTAAATTTTAATGCTGTGATGTCTTTCCTTCTGTCTCTGTCTATCTTGGTTTCTCTTTCTACCTAAAAAAAATAATAATAAACCAATGCAGTTCTTCTTCTAGCGTTTGCCCTTCTTCCGTAGCCAGACAACAGCGTCAGGTTGAGCCTGATGTAAAGTTTCAACACCTCCTTTGAAACTGGAGAGGTGGCAGTCATTGACTATGTGAGTCATAGTCTGTCTATAGCCGCAGGGGCAATTCGGGTCATCTCTGGCTCCCCAGCGATGGAACATAGCGGCGCACCGGCCATGGCCTGTTCGATAGCGATTGAGGAGGGCCCAATCATAACGTGCTAGGTCAAAGCCGGGTTGATGCTTGCAGGGGTCTGTGATGAGGTGTTTGTTCTTTACCTCAGCTGACTGCCAACTCTGTTTCCAAGAGACTGGAACAGAGAAGTTCAGTGTAGGCATAGGGGATCAGATTGGGTGACGAGACGTCAAGCGTTGGACAGGGTGGGCGAAGATATCCGCATATATTGGCAGGTCCGGTCGAGCGTAGACGTGGGAAATGAACTTAGATGATGCCGCATCCCGATGAATATCTGGCGGGGTGATGTTGCTAAGAACTGGCAGCTATGGAACTGGGGTGGAATGGATGGTTCCAGAAATTATCCTCATGGAGGAATATAATTTGGAATTGACCAAGTGGACATGGGGGCTATGGAACCATACTGGGGCACAGTATTCTGCAGTGGAATAGCATAATGCCAGAGAGGATGATCGTAGTGTGGAAGCGCTCACGCCCCATGAGGAGCTGGCCAGTCTTTCAGTGATGTTATTCCTCGCGCCCACCTTTGCTGCAGATTTTATGAGATGTTTGTGAAATGACAGAGTGCGATCGAGAGTAACGCCAAGATAGACTGGCTGGGCTTCATGCCGGATTCTCGTACCGCCAAGCTGCACATTAAGCTCACGCGAGGCCGAGGCATGGTGTAGATGGAAAACAGATGATACCGTTTTTGCAGTGCTAGGGATTAGTCGCCATTTTTTACAGTAATCAGATATCAGAGACATAACTTTCGGAAAGCAAACTGGCGTCTGTTCAGTGATCTTACCAACAAATCTATTCCTGCAATTCCAATTAACTCTATCCCCTCTGAAGATTCCTACAGGCGCTTCCGCCAAGCCATCTTCAAAGCAGCTTCCCAAGCCATTCCTCGTGGGAGACGTGCTAACTATACGCCTTGTCTTGATGCTGAATGCGAGCAACTACTAAAGCAGTATGATGAGTCGCGCGACCCAGATGTGGCTGACCATCTCATTGCCTCCCTGGAAGCAGCACGCCAAGCCCACTGGCAACAACTCACGGAAAGTCTGAACTTCACCCACTCAAGTAGGAAGGCCTGGAAGCTTCTTCACAGACTGGGTGCTGGTAGCCAACCCCCTCCCGTCTCCCATCCTCCCGTATCTCCAAACTCAGTGGCCAGTCACCTCACTCAAGTTGGACGTGCTAAGATCGACCCAGTCTGGAAAAGAGAAATTTCCCATGAGTGGTCATCCCACTTCCGGTTATCTTGTCCATCTCCAAAACTCTCTCCCTTTACACTGTCTGAACTGGAAGACGCTTTGAAGAGGGTTAAACCAGGAACAGCTTCTGGCTATGATAACACCACCCCAGAACTCATTCTTAACCTGGGTCCCGTGGCAAAGAAGTGGCTCGCTTCATTCCTGTCCCACATCTTGGAATCTGAGTCTATGCCCAAAGTTTGGCGGTTTTGAAACCAAAGAAAGACCCAACACTGGCCGCCAGCTATAGACCAATTTCTCTCCTCTCTGTGTGTTACAAACTCCTTGAGAGGATGCTTCTGTCACGTATTTCTCATCTTACAGAGAAATTCCTATCACCCGCCCAAGCTGGTTTCCGCCCAGGAAGATCTACCTGCGAACAAGCCCTGGCTCTCTCAACTTACATTGAAAATGGATTCCAGAAGAATTTAAAGACAGGTTCTGTCTTTGTTGATCTCACAGCAGCCTATGACACGGTCTGGCACCGTGGTCTCCTAGTCAAGATCTCAAGATGCCTGCCTCCATGGGTGGCCAACACTATATCGTTTCTTCTCCAAAAGAGAAGATTCCAGGTGCATCTGGGTGACAAGTCTAGCAGATGGAGACCTGTCTCAAATGGCCTCCCACAGGGCTCTGTTCTGGCTCCTATGCTATTTAATATTTACATCAATGACCTCCCAGAAACTTCTTCAAGGAAGTTCATCTACGCCGATGACATCTGCTGTGCAACTCAGGCATCCAAGTTCGACATCCTCGAGGAAACACTCACAAAAGACATGTCTCTGATATCTGATTACTGTAAAAAATGGCGACTAACCAATGCAGTGAAGTCTGGTAAAGGAGAAATATAAAAGCAGTTCAGCAGTGTTGCACATATACAAGGTCATGAATTCGTCCCCCAGTACTGCATTAAGAGAGAAAGAAAGATCGCTCTATACATTGCCCTTAAGTGAAGTCCACATCAGAAATTCTGTTTCCTATCTCCCTGATAGAAATAACAATTTAATCTCTATCACACAAAAGTTATGCAATTAATAGTACCTCCCATTTTAATTTGGCTGGTAGGAAACTCAAAATCAAATTTGAGGACAATTCCCCAACTATATACATGATCCCTTTAGATATCATTACTTTAAATGCTCATGTACATTTTTCCCATGTGATTCTTTGTAGGGTTTTTGGTAAGCTGATTCAAATTCATTTGTGGATCATTCCAGAATATAAAGAAGGTGTAATAAGTAGATAACAATTTCCCACTCTGCTAGTAAAGAGAATTCCATTGTGGATTCAGTCAGTCCTTAGGACCCTACCTGTTTCTATAGGTCTTTGGCTCTCATAGATAGGGTGCACAGAGAAAAAAAAAATCCCAGACTCAGGAGTTCTCATCATCCTGGATCCTACTCCTACCCTTGCCCCTTATATCACTTTGTGATAGTCCTTCCTGGTCTTGATCTCAGGGACTCTACTTCATCAACAGAGTCCCCATTCACCATCAAAGAGAGCTTCCAGATATGTAAACTTTTACCCAGGGTGACTTCACAGGACAGAATGACAATTAGTCTTCCAGAGATAGTGTAATTCATACACAAGGTTATAAGAACCTAACCAATTGTCACAATGAGACAGAGGCACCACTGAGGCAGCCAACATCATATTCCACAAATAGCCCTATTTCTGCCCATATCAGTTTTATATGACCCTACCAGTGACTCAGCACCACGTTTCGCAAACCTGCTTGACAAAAATACTTATTCCCCATATCCTCATGTAGTGATTCTGATTTAGAAACTGAACTGCTGGGCTAGCTTCACGGGCAGGAGACAGATGACCAGGGACTCATGGCTGAGCTGGGAAGCGGTATCTCTTTATTCATGTGGAAAGCAGCACAATCTAAGCTATCCTATCTCTAATCACAATCCTGTCCTTATATATATACTCACCAAGTAGGGTGGAAACAGGATGTGACAAGAGAAGGTGGAGCAAAAAGAGATTGGTGGAAATCAGGGTGTGACAAGGAGAGGGGGTGAAGCAAAAAGAGAGTATGAACCAGCTGGATTAAACCAATGCCCTGGAGGCAGGGTGGTTCCTAGGTAACTAGTTATGTAAATAGACCATAGGGATAAGCAGAGGGAAGCTAGCTTACTGCCCCAAACTGAACTGTCAACAAACACACCAGGTAACTCTTAGGACTGAGGAATAATGAGTCAACCAAGCCAGGGAAAGAGGGGAAAGGTGGTGGTGAACCTGTTTGAGTACACACATTGCCATGCACAAGGACCAGGGTTCAAGCATTGGGGGAGAGCTTCAAGAGCAGTTAAGCAGCGCTGCAGGTGTCTCATTTTCTATTCTCCCCCTCTCAATTTCTTTATATCCTATTAAATTAAAGAGGAAAAAAAAGGAAATATGGCTACCAGGAGTGATGGATTGTTGTATAGGCACTGAACCCCTTTGATAAACCTGGCAAAAAAAAAATGGAAAAGACAAAAGAGGAAAGAAAAAAGGGAGCCAGGTGGCGGTGCAACTGGTAATGCACCCATAGTACTATGCACAAGGACCAGAGTTTAAGCCCCTGCTTCCCATCTGCAGAGGGAACACTTTCCAAGTGGTGAAGCAGGTCTGCTAGTGTCTATCTTTCTTTCTCCTTCTCTATCTCCAACCTTCTCTCTCAATTTCTTCCTGTCCTATCAAATGAAATGGAACAGAGAGAGGAAGGAAGGAAGGAAGGAAGGAAGGAAGGAAGGAAAGAAGGAAGGAAGGAAAGAAGGAAGGAAGGGTTAGCCAATCAGGATTGAGGCCACCAGGATTTGTAGTGCTGGCACAGAGCCCCAGCAATTACCCTGGAGGAAAAAAAGGAAAAGAAAAAAAAAGAAAGAGAGAAAGAAAGAAAGAAAGAAAGAAAGAGAGGGAGGGAGGGAGGGAAGGAGGGAAAAAGAAAAAGGAAAAGGAAGAGAATGAGGTTCAGATTCAGATCACCCAGTTTCCCACATTTGCCTGTTGAGATTCCATCTTTGTCCCTATCACCTCATCTACCAGTTATGTATTCACTCTCCCCTCCCCTGCTATCTACCCCTCACCAGATCAGACAGCATTTCTTCCCCTCAGAACTCCAACATTTTATATTTGGTGACACCTTGTCGTGGGGGCTGCCCTGGACGTTGGGGGCTATTGAGCAACATTCTTCACCCATAAGGTGACAGAAGCAACTTCCCCATGCCAGACATCTCAACCAAGCATGTCTCCTTAACATTGCCAAATGTCCCTGAAGGAGAGGAACAAAATTACTCTCTAGGCGAGAACCACTGAGTTACGGTGACCAACATGCCAATTTTGCCTAAGACTTTCTGGTTTTAGCACTGAAAGTCTCACAGTCCGGATCAGCCTTCCGTCTCAGTCAACTAACACAGCTGCTCACCAAATCCAATTCCCTTTCAGAGCAGAGGGTAGCTCTTGTATCACTGACAAGCTCTACATTTTTTCAGGATTATAAGTCCAGACACAGAATGTGTAGAAGAGCTTGGAAGGGGGCTATGGATAAGATCTACAGATAAGACATTTAACTCAAGGAACCCAGGAGGTCTAATAATCTAACCTATTTAGATTGTGAACACAATGAGGTCAGGAGGTCAAATATCTCTGTCCTGTTAATACTCCAGCAACCAGTTGAGAGCACCTGAAACATGATTACCACTTGCCAAATGGATGGGTAGGTGGATAATGATAGATGGATAGATGGTGGGGGTGGAGATATTTTACCTGGTAAAGTACCACTTATCCATACACAAGGATCCTAGTTCAAGGCTCCAGCACATCAGAACACCATGCACAACAGAAGTTTCACAAGTAGGGGGTTGGTACTATGATATCTCTGTCTGTCTGTCTCTTTCTCTCACTATCTAAGATTGAGGGGGAAATATGTTGGGAGCAGTAGAATTGCGTAAACACACATGATGAGTGGCAATTTTTAAAATTTATTTATTTATTTTTCTCAACAGGGTTATCACTGGGCCTTGGTGCCAGCACTATGAATCCACCACTCTTGGTGGCTATTTTTCCTTTTTCTTTTCTTTCTTTCTTTTTTTTTTTTTATAGGACAGAAAGAAATTGAGAACGCATGGGAGATAGATAGGGAGAGAGAAAGACAGACACCTACAGACCTGCTTCACCACTCGTAAAGCATCCTTGCTGCAGGTAGGGAGTGGGGGCTCAAAGCCAGGTCCTTGCACAGATCCTTGCACATAGTATTAAGTGCACTTCATAGGGTGTGCCACCATCCAGCCCGCAAAAAAAAAACATTTTTAAAGGAGTGATTCTGGTGGATGGATGGATGATGAGTAGAAGGAGGGAGGGATGGGTACATGGAGGGAGGCAGGGAGGGAGGGAGGAAGAATAGAGATAAGGATGGATGGATGGATGGATGGATGGATGGATGGATGGATGGATGGACAAAGAGATGAGTAGATGGACAAATGACTAGATGAACAGATGGATGGACTGATGGGTGTATAACTCTAAGGGACTATGATTGGGTTATCCACTTCTTATAACCTTGAACATGTTCCTCACTCACAGGATATGGACAATACCTGCCATATAAGGCTGTTGGGATAATTAAGTGATAAACTGTACTGTTGTTTATGGCTTTCAGGATCAAATGCTTAAACTAGTGTCCACCATGTAGTCAATACTGGCTCCCTTCTTCCTTTTCTTGGGTCCAGAAGAACCAATTAAATTTAATTAAATTATTATGAAAGATGAGGAAAGGCTGAAAGACCCACAGACAAGCAGGGGCACGGATTGCAAACACTCTTATCTCTTATTTCTATCTCATGGTCATAATTTTAAATTGTTCCTAATTCAGATAATGGACTCAATAAATGAGATTCCAGTGTTCTGCCAAGTGCACTCTATCTTGCGTGCCCTGACATCTTGGAACCTTTCATAAAAAGCCCTCTGTGCATTAGATGGCTGTACATCTGAGCAATTTGGACCCTCTCACCACTGGGCTCACAAGGAGTTAATTCTCCCATTCATCCTGCAATCCAGAGGAAGATGAGAAAAGCAGGAGGTAACAGCCCAGCCTTAACTCAGCATTCTGAACCTAGAGACTAATTTCCTTGGTCCAGCCAGAAAGCTCCAACCCCACATCCTTCTCGAGTCCAGCATACCTCAATACATGTGCACATGTATCCATAAGTTAGGGAGAAATATACACCTTAAATTGAAAGTGCACAATAGTTTGCAGTGACTCAATAAGTGTCAAGTAGCAAGCAAGTAGAAAGGCCTATGACGGGGCCAGGTGGTGGCGCACTTGGTTGAGTGTTGGGTAGTATGCCAGCTCCCCCTGGCTTCTGCTTAACCAAGCACCAGTATGCCTGTATAGGGATTGGTTTGATCCCATTCAAAGCGGTCTATTTACATAAATCACTTTTACATTTACATAAAGTACCACACTCCCTCCAGGGCATTGGTGGTTCAGTGGTAGAATTCTCGCCTGCTCCGCCCCCTCTCCTTGTCACACCCTGATCTTCCACCAGTCACTTTTCACTCCACCCTCTCTATGTCACATCCTGTTTCCACCCTACTTGGAGAGTATAAAAATAGCTGCTCTTCTGATTAAAGACACTTGGAAATTGCTTTCCGGCTCCGAGAGTTCCAGAGTGTATCTCCTGCGAAGTTAGTGTGGCACGAGTTCCTGATCCCTCTCCCACGCAGCAGCCTAGATCGGCTCCAGTTGAGTTCTCTCCAACCCAGAGAGCACTAGCTCCAGAAGAAGCACCCTCAGGCTATCCCAGCAGTTGAGCACATGTATTACAATGCGCAAGAACCCAGGTTCGAGCCCCTGGTCTCCACCTGCAGGGGGAAAGCTTCGTGAGTGGTGAAGCAGGGCTGCAGGTGTCTCTCTGTCTCTCTCCCTCTCTATCTCCCCCTTCCCTCTCGATTCCTGGTTGTCTCTATCTAATAAATAAAGATAAAAATATTTTAAAAAAAGAAAGAAATAAAGAAAGAAAGGCCTACGAAAGACACCATAAAGTACTTAATCAAACGGTTTCTACTTTGACCTAAATGCCTTCCTTATTTACCTCCTATTTCTCTTCCCCTCCATCACTCTGAAGTCTATTTGAGAGAGGAGGGAGGAAGTTGTGTGAGCTGATCAAACATGAATAGAAAAATAAATTGATAGACTGTCAAATCCGAGGACTCAAAGAGATGGACAGATGGGAATGGCACATTCCACAGAGGCATCTGGACAAAGGGATTTGGAGAGCTGAGCTGCTCTTCCCATGCAAATACTTTACCCAGCACCCAGGAGAAGGTTTCCCAGGACCCCCACGATCTCCAGACCTTCCTCTTTACCACTGTCTTCCCTGCCATCTCCAGACTACAGTCCACCATGTATGTGTTTTCTCTTGGTCTTTGGAATACCTTCAAGTTTCTTTATATCTCAAGCTTTTATACATGTTACTGCTCAAGCTTCTGTGCCCAACACAGAGCACATGAAATGCATCTCCTCCCAAGGAAGCTCTATCTGACTGCAGACAAGTGGCACCCAGTCCTTTTCCACTGTAGGTTTTATAGTAATATAGTGCTGTTAGTAGAATTATTTAGTTGATGCCTAATATGAGATAAACCATCTGTCCCTGAATTCATATGTTGAAAACCTAATTCCCAATGTGATGATACTTGAAAATAAGGCCTTGGGGAAGTGATTTACTTTAGATGAGGTTATGAGGGGTGGTATTTATAGTTTTATAACAACAGGAGGAGAGACTTGAACTTATTCCTTCCCTTGTGAATGTGAGAAAGTAAATGAATATCTGCAAACCAGAAAAAGTCCTCACCAAGAACTACATCCGTGGAGCTCTAATCTTGGACTTCCCATCTCTAAAATTGTGGTTTAAGTCACCTGGTCTAAGGTACTTTGCTAGTTTAGCCCTAGGAGTCTGTTGTGTCCCGACAGACTATGTCACCCTCATCATTGTTCCATTATCACCCTCCATGTCTTCCAGGAGAATGATGGCACAATTGAGTCAAACTAAGAGAAGAGAGCTTCTCCACGGTCACTGATCATCTCCATCAGGAACAACATAGTGAACCCCATTGTGGGCCCCTATAGGACCTTGCCCTCAGTGTGGATCAACAATTGTAGGGACTGTTTTAGTCTCTGAAGGGAGGTTGGACAACATACTCTACTACACAAGGAAGATGGGTCCTGAAATCAGTGCAGCCTGGAATGTTCCTAGCTGTGACCACAGAATGTGAGTTCAGATCTACAGGAATGCAGAGGTTACATAGGCTCCTATGCTAAATATGGGCCTCAGATCAAATCAATGGGGCTTACAGTTAACAATGTTTATATACTTTTCCCACATTTGGGAGCTACTCTCTTCCCTGATCCAACTTTCTAGTCTTTTTTCCAATTATGACACCATATCCCCAGACAATACTTTGGGTCACCTGCATGTTAGCTGTCAGACCCAGGAAAAACTATTAAAGCCATGCACCCCTTGTAATATACCTGAAATCTAAAATAGACCTACTAGCTTTTTCCAGAATGGAGACCCTCAAATCTTCATCTGCAATAGTCTTGCCTTTAGGTTTGTGATTAGTCAACAATTTGTTCTGCTTTATATCTTAACTCTTTTTCAGTAACCAGGTTCCAGATGTTATCATGATGCCAACTTGACTTCCCTGAACAGAAGACCCCACCAGTGTTTCCTGTAACGCACCTCCCCCAGACCCCTGCCCCACTATGGAAAGAGAGAGACAGGCCAGGAGTATGGATTGACCTGCCAACACCCATGTTCACTGAGGAAGCAATTATGGAAGTCAGACCTTCTACCTTTTGCACCCCATAATGATCCTGGGTCCATACTCCCAGAGGGATAAACATAGGAAAGCTTTCAAGAGGTAGGGGGAGGAATTTTCAAGGGAGTTCTGGTGATGGGAATTGAGTGGAATTGTGCCCCTCTTATCCTAAGGTCTTGTCAATATCTCCATTTTAAAAATAAAAAAAGAATTTAAGAGAGGAGAGCTTAATTACAAACAGGGTAGATGCAAGGGCAATAACCCAGGGCTTAACACCCTGGCGTTGAAGTGAGGGAAGGAGGCATCTATTAGCAAAACCTGGAAGAAGGGATTAGTGTGGAATCGAACCCCTTGAAACAAGAGTGGGGTCTAATCATGGAGAAGAAAGAGAAGGAGCTGCAAGGCAGTGTTCACTCTTGCTTCACTCTTTCTCCTCCTCCCCATCTCCTGTCAGGAAGCCCTGTTGACTAAGCCCAGGCAGGAATCAGAGGGTACTGGACCTGCACAGGTCAGCCCTCTGGGAATAGAGCAGTTTGATGCAGAGAGCAGGTCAGAAAGAACATCAGGAGGCTCCCTAAGGTATTGTATCTAGCACCTGACAGAATACAGAGCACAAGTATGAAACCAGTATTTGCAGAATGAATGCATGCCTAACTGACCCTGGACCTCTTCTGTGGATGAACGCTGGCTATGAAACAAGTCTTGAAGATTTTCTATATCTTTCACCTTGGGTATGAAGGGAGAGATGCTACAATGATTCCCAAACTACTGGCTACCATGTTTCCTTTGACAATCGACACCATTTTGGTGAACAACAAGAGCACCTGAAACCTGCTCCAAAGCCATCTGGTTAGTGTTCCAGATTTAGATAAAGAGAAACACCTACCTTGGGTACTCATCTTGAGACAGGTGCTCCATATGTCTGCTTCAGAATAACATGTTCTAAAAAGGCCAAACTCTCCTTGGTGAGATCTGATTTTTCACCTCCCTCGGTACCCATTTTTTCAATGTTTTATTCAAATGCATGTCTCTGTTCAGGGCATAAGGGACAGTCTGGGACCCAGGGTATGGTGGCCGTGGAAACATAGTGCTCAGATTTCCTGCTACAGAAGCATGGCTGACTGACAGCCTCAGCTGCCACCTGTCTAAATGCATCAGATTCACACTGAAACTAACCTTCTCCCCTGTTATTCCACCCAATGACTGAGCACAGCTCAGTAAAGTGCCAGTCATTTTCCATGGGACAAGGAACTCTTTGAATGGGTGACCTTTGCTTACAGATTCCTCATTGGTCATTCCTCAGTGTTTCTAGACCCATGCTGCACTGTAGTCTGAAGCTCTAGCTCCTAAGCCTCCTTTCTTCCTACTTTCCTTACACAGATCTCTAACTTGGATCTCATGTGAAAGCTTGTCCAGCCTCTCTGCTTCCTCCCTTCTTATCACATCTCTCACAGGCTATCCCTTCAATAAATCTTTCAAGTATCTGATCCCGACCTAGTATCTGTTTCTTGGAGAACCAATCCAGCACACAGAGCCTGGCAGTTTGACAAGGTAACTATGTTAATGACAGCTACAAGAAGCTATTTGCAGGCCTGTCAATGCAAGAATATTTTCATTTGTCTTTTTTTTTTCTTCTTATATTTGATAGGACAGAGAGAAAGTGAAAGGGAAGGGGGAGATAGAGAGGGACAAAGAGAAAGACAGACACCTATAGCACTGCTTTACTGGCCGTGAAACTTCTACCCCTCCTGCCAGTAGAGACCTGGGGTTTGAGTTCAGGTCCTTGTGCTCTACAATGTGTGCATTCAACTAGATGTCCCACCACCTGGTCCTATTTGTCTTACTTTTTTTTTTTTCTTCTTTCCCCCCCCCCCTTGTCTTACTTTTATGAAAGAGAATGGAGGGTTTAGAAAATGAGGAAAAGAAAATCAGACTGACAGAGTGGGACACTATGAGCGTTGTCTTGTTAACCTATCTTAGAAGCTGGTTTTGAGACTATACAGAAGTAATGGCAAGGCTGGGTGGTACTGCACCTGGTTGAGCATACATGTTATAGTATGCAAAGACCCAGGTTCAAGTCCCCAGACCCCACCTGTAGGGGGAAAGCTCAGCAAGTAGTGAAGCAGTGCTGCAGGTATCTCTCTATTTCTCTCCCTCTCTACCTTCCTAGTCATCTTGATTTCTGGCTCTCTATCTAATAAATAAATAAATAAATAAATATAATAAAAATTTTTAAAAGGGGTAATGGCCAAAAGTTAAATGAACTGTGTTCAGGAAAGTATGTTTGAGAAATTGCACATAAGAAGTCCTACTCTTGAAGCTCACATGACCAAAAGTGGTAGCAAGCTGAGAAAAAGGACCATCACAAATACAGTTGTCCATAAACCACAAGGTACAAGCAGAATGACTATACCCAATGGGACAGTGTCTTCATGGAAGACTGTATTGGTTAACTATTGCTAGTTAACAAATGACTTTGACACCCCGAGGCAATTATTTATTGTCCACTATGTGTCTGCAATCTGTTTGGTTCAGTCTAAGCTGGGCTTCATGCTGGGGAGACAGCATAATGGATATGCTAAAGACTTTAATATCTGAGGCTCATAAGTCCAAGGTTCAATCCCCAACACCACTATAAGCCAGATCTTAGCAGTGATATAGTGAGGAAAAAAAATTCTTGGAGTAGGGAACCAAAGTAAAAACCCTGGGGTGAGGGTGGATATTCAGCTTCCCAGGGTGGTGGGGGGAGGTGTGACAGTCTTTTGGTTGTGGGAATGGTGTTTATGTACACTCCTATTAATTTGTAGTCATATAAATCACTATTTAATTAATATGAGAGGGGAAAATCGATTGTATGTCTCAAACTTTTTAAAGTACAGACTGAGTCTTTAATACATAGGCTGAGTCTTTGATATGTTGACTCTCTCAAAAACCTAGACCACAGAGAACAGAAGTGTTGGTCAACATTTCTCCTTTGGCTAGTTCTGCTTGTTTCTATCCATGTCACGCCAGGTTCTCCTGCATTGCTTAACTCTGTGGTCTATTTACATAATCATTGTTTTGTCTGAGACCCACCCTGGTTTAATCCCCTTTGGTTTAATCCCCATTGGTTTAATCCCCACTGGTTCTCGCTCTTTTTCCACTCCGCCCCCTTATCCCACTTACTTCCTTTTATACCCTACCACCTCCTTCCTGGAAAGTATAAATGCAGATGAATAAAGTCAGCATGCATTGTGTTCCTGCTCAACCACAAGAGTTCCCGGTTCCTCTCCCACATCGCTGAGTAGGCAGCAGCCTAGGTTAGCTCCGGCAGTGTTCTCTCCAACCCAGAGAGCATGTGCCCAGGAAGAAACACCCTCAGGCTAGCCTGGCACAGAAGAAACTAGTGGCACAACTATATACAAATAATGTCAAAGGACATAAATTATGGTGATGTTGGGTATTATACAGCAAATCCTAACAAAGGGATTTTTTTCAAAGTTAATCCAATTACCAAATAATGTGATTATAACAATAACTATCTATTGTCTTCTTGAACCCTAAGACAGCAGGAACCTCCTGCTTCCTCTATAGAGCCTATATATCCTCCAGTCCTGAAACCTTAGGGTGGGGCGCAATTTCCTACATGCTTTTCCCAATTCAAACCAAATAATATTGCATTTGTTAATCCCAATCTAATCAACACAACGAGTACCTCCTCAGCATGCTTCACCTCAGACTGTGTCCAGAGATTTCAGGTATGGAATGACAACTCTTCAGCTTCATTACTCAGGTGAGACCTTTCCTTTCATAGTATTCACTAATTCCATTACAGGCAGTTCACTTCCTAACAAAGTCCCAAAACTAGTTAATATAGACCAATATAGACTAATATATAGACTAATATAGACTAGTTCCCGTGAGATAGAGCATATGTTCACATGTATCCATAAACTAGGGCAAAATATATACCTGAAAGCAAAAGTGCACAATAGTCTGCAGTGATTACCCCCCAACACTTCATCTGCACTATTCCTTTAGGTCTTTAGGTCCATGATTGGTCAACAATTTGTTTGGCTTTGTATGTTAATTCTCTTTTCAGCCACCAGGTTCCAGATGCCAGCGTGATGCCGACCAGACCTCTAGACAGATGACCCCATCAATGTGTCCTGGAGCTCTGCTTCCCCAGAGCCCCACCCTACTAGGGAAAGAGAGAGGCAGGCTGTGAGTATGGATCGACCAGTCAACGCCCATGTTCAGTGGGGAAGCAATTACAGAAGTCAGACCTTCCACCTTCTGCATCCCACAATGACCTTGAAGGGCCCATACTCCCAGAGGGATAAAGAATAAGAAAGCTATCAGGGGAGGGGAGGGGATACAGAGATCTGGTGTTGGGAATTGTGTGGAGTTGTACCCCTCTTATCCTATGGTTTTATTAATGTCTCCTTTTTTAAATAAATAAATAAATAAATAAAATTCTTCCTAAGCTGGGCTTCACTGAGGCACCTCTAATTCATGATTTTCATCTTTTCAGACCACCTGTCTAGCAAGGATATATGTCTCTCCTGATATGACAAAAGAGCAGGAGAGCAAGGAGAAATGTGAGAGGCTCCTTAAAGTCACTCCCACAAACATTATCCAAAGCAAGTCATGCAATTAGTGTTTAGGGAAATATAATCCATCTATAATGAGTGTATATGTAGGAAGAAGTAATAAATCTCCCATCATGACTCCAGAAATAAAAGTAGACACGTACCGCATAAGAAAGAAAAAGTCAAAACAATGGGTAAGAGTGATTTGTAGGGTGGAAGAGACAGTGTACTGATTGTGTAAAGAAGACTTCCATATTCTGAAGCCCCAAGTTCAATCCCCCATCACCTAAGAAACAATTACAGCCCTAGCAATGAGCTGAGATAACAAAAGGCTGTAAATTGATGTACCATTTTCAATATATCCTGTTAAGGGGCAAGAAGCCCTCTGCCTTGGTTTCTCTGTAATGCCACCAGATCTATACTTCCTTTCTAAAACCAGCATCGTATTTTCCCTTGGGTAAGATACCTTCATATTTGGAAGATGGATTCAGACACATTAGAAAATACCCCCTCCAACTTATTCAATAATGGTCCAAAGTTGTCCATTGAGAAGGCAAACCAAATGTGATAAGAAAAACTGTACAGACTGGTTTCAGGGATGCATTACTACCTACCAAGTGCTAATCATTATCATAAGAATGAAATGACATCATCATGTCCCCTCAAACATCATCTCTGTCACACAACAGAGTAGTAGCAAGTTGATTCCACAAGGGAGAGTGTGAATTCTCTTAGGAAGGGGTAGGAGAATAAAGAGATCAGACAACTAGTATCCACTAGAAGCGATCAAAAAACACATTTTATGTCCTCGTGGAGCTTAAAGTGTAGTTGGATAAGGACAAATAAATGATCATAAAAGATATAACTATAAACCATGGCAAAAGACACAGAGTCAGCTACTGGGACAAATAATGGGAATGGCCTCTTGGATAAAGAGCAAAGGCTGAGAGGGAGGGACAAACAGAAAATACTAGGTGAAGAGGGGTTGCATGTGGGAGACAAAGGAGAGGAATAGTTAGAGCATATCAGGTGAGGGGACAAGGTCTGGGACTAAAAGATTATGACACTGAGGATGCTTAGAAATGGCTAGTTTGACTGACACTCAAAGATGAGGCGGGGAGATGTAAGCATGGCCCCTACAGTCTTTGTAAGGTGTGTGATTCTTATACGAAGAGAAGGCAGAATCATTGAAAGATCTTAAATAGAGAAAGACATGATCTGACCATATGTTTTTCTCATTCCTGTGCACTTGGGAAAATAGGCTAGAGTTGGCAAGAGTACAATGAGGAGATAATGGCCATGGTTCAAGCAAAGAAAATTGGGAACTTGGAGAAGATATGGAATAAATAAATATGAGGGCTATTTAAGAAGCAAAACCAATAGTGTCTGGTAAGAAATGAGGGAGGAAGACAAGACTGTCAATCTCCTGACTCTTGGCACTGCTTCTCATTAAAGACATTCTGATTTTTCCATAGTTCTTATTCAATTAGCCAAGGAACTCATGGAGATTGTCCCGGGAGCAAATAATATAAAATTAACTGTAGGGGAGAGGAGAAAAAAATGAACTGTGAACCAAAAACCCCCTTAATATGACTTTCTCAGAAGGTCAGCAGTGTGTGTTGTGAATTGTATGGGATTTTGAAATCACAGATACTAACCCACTTCTAACTCTCATTAGCTAGACAACTTACATGACCTATTTAATTTCATTGTTCTTCAATTTCCAGACACATAAAATGAGAGTTATATTATCCACCTCTTGGGGTGGTTTTAATCTGCATTGATTCAATCAGTCAGATGAAATATGTGAAAATGCTTGTGTAAAGGATGATAGCTAATTTGGTATAATTATAAGGAAATCCATTCTCTTAAGAGAGTACATTTACCCAGCGCATTGATTTCTGGCAATAGCTAGTTCTACATTTACTCATCCCTAAAAAAGGAAATTGCTTCTTAGGTCTTTGTTGCACTGTCACATATCTACAAGTGTAGAGGACAAGACCTCCCTTTGTGACTTGGTGGTGAATCCATTTCAAAATGAAGAACAAAAAGTATCCTATTTTAGGGACAGCTTTCCCCACCCAGAAAACCTGTCATAAATGACCCAGCACCTTGTCTCCAGTCCTCTTTGATAAATTACACAAGTGTTGGTGCCACAGGGGAGCACATGTTCAATGTATACTAGGATCAAAAGAGGAGAGGCAGGGTAGGGCAAGAGCATAGGCCTGGTGTCAGGAGGGTAATACTTTAATCAGACATGGTTCAAAAATGGCTAAGCAAAATGGGGAAATTCATTGACATGAAGCAGAAAAGACTGAGGATGAGGGAGATTTAAGCACACAGGATTCTGGAACTTGAACAATGTCACTAACTTCTCTCTATTTTTTATGTCTCCAATGTTGGTTCAGTTGAGACTTTTTTTAACCAGTTTTTTTTTATTTTATTTATTTATTTATTTATTTTTATTAAGAAAGGATTAATTAACAAAACCATAGGGTAGGAGGGGTACAATTCCACACAATTCCCACCACCCAATCTCCATATCCCACCCCCTCCCCTGATAGCTTTCCCATTCTCTATCCCTCTGGGAGCATGGACCCAGGGTCATTGTGGGTTGCAGAATCAGTTGAGACTTTATCCTCATATCCTCCCAGGTCCAAGTACAATAGAGAAAGAAAGGAAAGGAGGGAGGAAGGGAGGAAGGGAGAAAGGAAAGAAGGAAGGAAGGAAGGAAGGAAGGAAGGAAGGAAGGAAGGAAGAGAAGGGTAGGGGAGATAGCATACTGGTTATGCAAACAGACTCTAATGCCTGAGGCTCTGGAGTCACAGGTTCAATCCCCTACACCACCATAAACCAGAGCTGAGTAGTGCTCTGGTAAAAAAATAAAATAAACAAATACACAAATAAAAACATTTTTAAATAATTATAAGAAAAGGAGAAAGAACAAAGGAAGGAAAGAGAAGGAAAATGGGGGAAAGGAAAAAAGGAAGGAAGGAAGGAAGGAAGGAAGGAAGGAAGGAAGGAAGGAAGGGACGGAGGAGGAAGGAAGGGAAGGAGGGAGGAAAGCAGGCAGGTGGGTGCAAACCCTGGACCTGACCCTGATTGAACCAGCTTGGGTCACATGCTCAGTCTTCAACCAATCAGAAGGATGGAACCACCTGCTTAGTGTAGGTCTAGTTCTCACACTAGTCACTGGAGTAAAAGGGGCAGGACTCCATCCAAATGTTTAAACTAAGATAAAGCACCAAGAAACATTTGGAAACTGCTGTGAAGGAATGATGTCTAGAATTCCTTGCAGATGGGCCCCGTTTGTATTGTAGAAGATGATCTCAAACTTACTGATTTAAGAGGAAAAAAAAAAAAGCACTTGTCAGGGAATCCTTAGAGTTACACACAAATATGATGGGTCTAGACCTCTAATGGATCCCTCTCTCCACCACCACTAGTCACTCCCATCAAGAACATCATCATAAGCCCTCTTGTGGGCCCTCCCTGGACCTTGCCTTCACCATAAAGCACTGATGATAGGGACTGCCCCAGTCTCCGAAGGGAGGCTGGAGTATCCTGCCCTGTCACTCAAGAAAGACTGGTCCTGAAATGAGTGCAGCCTGCAATGTTCCCAGATGTGATCATGAGCTGTGAGCTCAGACCAATAGGGATTTAGCAGTTATAGGCTCTTGTGCTAAATATAAATATATATATGGGCCCTGGGTCAGGTAGATGGGGTAAATAGTTAATTTTATTCATAGATTTTTTTTTCAAGAATAGGAGCTACTGTCTTCCCTAATCCAACTTTCTAGTCCTTTTCTCTACTCTAACACCATTTTCTCATACAATATTTATATCCAACTTCATCCTAGCTATCAAACTTAAGCAAAAACTATCATAGTAGTGGGCCCCTAGAAACATGCCTAAAATGGAATTCCTAGCTTCCTTCTACCCTATGATACCTAATTTCTTCTGCTCTGTTTCTATTTTTTGGTTCCTGTTCATTAACCATTTTGTCTTGCATTATATCCTACCACCTTCCAGCCATCAAGTTGCAGATGCTATCACAATTCCATCCTGACTTCTCTGGGCAGATGACCTCACCCATGTATCCTGGAACCTTGCCTTTCCAGAGCCCTACCTCACTAGGGAAAGATAAAAACAAGCTGGGCGTATGTATTAACCTGTCAATGCCCATGTCCAGCGGAGAAACAATTACAAAAGCCAGAACTCTTACCTTCTGTACCCCCAAAACAAGTTTGATCCATACTCCGAGTGACGGTGGAGTGATAGGAGGAAGAGGATAAGAGGACTCTGAATTCCAGCTCCATCAGGACCTGGAGAGAGAAAAGGAAAAAGGGAGGGACATTTGAATATAGTAATAGGGTTATGTATGTGATGCCAACCTGCCTTCTCAGGGCAGACGACTTCACCAGTGTGTCCTGGAATCACACCTACCTAGAGCCCTACCCCACTAGGGAAAGATAGAAACAGGCTGGGTGGTATGGATTGACCTGCCAACTCCCATGTCTAGCGGAAGTCAGACCTCCGACCTTCTGTGCCCCATAGAGATCTTTGGTCCATACTCCCAGAGGGATAAAGAATGGGGAAGCTTCTGGTGGAAGGAATGGGATATTGACACTTGTGGTGAAAGTTGTGTAAATTGTGCCCCTCTTATCCCACAATTTTTTCAATCAGTACCAAATCACTAATAATAAAAAAAAGAGAAGAAGCAGAACTTGGAGTGGGCTTGGTGTATTGCACCAAAGTGAAAGACTCTGGGGCGGGAGGGAAGGTTCAGGTCCTGGAACATGATGGCAGAGGAGGACCTAGAGGGGTCGAATTGCTTTGTGGAAAACAGAACTGTTACACATGTACAAACTACTTTATTTTACTATTGACTATAAACCATTAATCCCCCAATAAAAGTATAGGGTTATAGATGGCTTGGAGGGGAGGAGAGGATGGAACTTGGTAGAAAAATGAGGGAATTATGTACAAATGTAGACAGATAGTTGTAAAGATGATAATTAACCCATGTCTGCCACATTAGGAGAACTGTGGAAACCACTACATAAATAGAGAGATTCCTTATAGAATGGGAGATCTTTACATGCCATGCACCAAACAAAAGACTAATAACTAAAATATACAAGAGCTCACCAAGCTCAGCAAAAAAAAAAAAGATGACCCCACCCAAAAGTGAGGAGAGGATATAAACACAATATTCACCAAAGAAGAGATACAAAAAGGGCAGCAGACATGAAAAACAAAATGCCTCAAGTCACTGATTTTCAGAGAAATAAAGATAACAATGAGATACCACTTCACACTGGTGAGGATGTCATATATTAGAAATATAAGTAACAACAAAGTGCTAGAGATGTGGTGAGGGCAAAGGAACCCACCTGTATTGCTGGTTGGAATGTAAATTGGTCCAGCTCCTGTGGAGATCAGTTGGAGAACCCTTAGAAGGCTAAAAATGGACCTACCCTCTAACCTTACAATTCCTCTCCTGGGGATATATCCTAAGGAACCCAACACATCCATCCAAAATCTGTGCATAACTATGTTCATAGCAGAACAATTTGTAATAGCCAAGACCTGGAAGCAACCTAGATGTCCAAAAACAAATGAGTGGCTTTGAAAGTTGTGATATATATACATAACGGAATGCTACTCAGGTATTAAGAATAACGAATTCATTTTCTTCACTTCATGTTGGCTGAAGCTTGAAGGAATCATGTTAAGTGAGTTAAGCCAGAAAGAGAAGAATGGATATGGCATGATTTCACTCATAGACAGAAGTGGAGAAATAAGCAGAGGGGGAAACGCAACTGTATTACTGTTTATGATAACCCATTAATTCCCTTCAATTAAGTTTTTTTTAGAACTGTGGTGGTATTGGGGACAGGAAAGGAAGCACAGAATTCTGGTGGTGGATATAGTATGGAACTATAGCCCCTGTTAACTTACAATCTTACAGATCACTATTAAATTGCAGAAAGAGAGAGAACGAGAAGGAGGAGCAGGAAGAGAAGCAGGTGGAGGAGGAGAAGAAGAAAGAGAAGCAATAAAAGGAGGGGGAGAAAGAGGAGGAGCTGAAGGAGGAGGCAGTAACAAAAATTGAATTTGGGGCTTTGGGGGCAGGGGAGCTAACACAAGCGTTATTCAAAAAGACTTTCATGTTAGAAGAAAATAAAATTCAGAAATCAATGCCTTTTACTATAGCAACAAAAACAATAAAATATCTAGGAATAAACCTAACCAAAGAAGTGAAAGACTTGTATACTGAAAATTATGAGTCACGACTCAAAGAAATAGAAGAAAACACAAAGAAGTGGAAAGATATTCCATGTTCATGAGTTGGAAGAATTAACATCACTAAAATGAATATACTGGCACAAAGCGCAAGGACTGGTATAAGGATCCCAGTTCGAGCCCCTGCCTCCCCACCTGGAGGGGAGTGGCTTCACAGGCAGTGAAGCTGGTCTGCAGGTGTCTTTCTCTCCCCTTCTCTGTCTTCCCCTCCTCTCTCCATTTCTCTCTGTCCTACCCAACAACAACGACATCAGTAACAGCTACTGCAACAATAAAACAAGGGCAACAAAAGGGAATAGATAAATAAATTTAAAATTAAAATGAATATACTACTCAGAGCCATCTACAAATTTAATGCTATCTCCATCAAGATCCCAAGCACATTTTTAGGAGAATAGAACAAATGCTACAAATGTTTATCTGGAACCAGAAAAGACCCAAAATCGCCAAAACAATCTTGAGAAGAAAGAACAGAACTGCAGGCATCACACTCTCAGACCTCAAATTGTATTATAGAGTCATTGTCATATAAACTGCTTAGTACTGGAACATGAATAGACACACTGACCAGTGGAATAGAACTGAGAGCCCAGAAGTAAGTCCCCATACCTATATACATCTAATCTTTGACAAAGGTGCCCAGACTATTAAATGAGGAAAGCAGAGTCTCTTCAACAAATGGTGTTGGAAAAAATGGGTTGAAACATGCAGAAGAATGAAACGGAACCACTAGATTTCACCAAACACAAAAGTAAATTCCAAGTGGATCAAAGACCTGGATGTTAGACCAGAAACTATGAGATACTTAGAGGAAAATATTGGCAGAACTCTTTTCTGCATAAATTTTAAAGACATCTTCAATGAAACAAATCCAATTACAAAGAAGACTAATACAAGCATAAACCTATGTGACTACATCAAATTAAAAATTTTCTGCACAGCAAAAGAAACCACTACCCAAACCAAGAGACTCTTCACTGAATGGGAGAAGATCTTTACATGCCATAGATCAGACAAGAGTTTAATAACCAAAATATATAAAGAGTTTGCCAAACTCAACAACAAGAAAACAAATGACCCCATCCAAAAATAGGAAGAGTACATGGACAGAATATTCACCACAGAAAAGATCCAAAAGGCTGAGAGACACATGAAAAAATGCTCCAAGTATTTGATTGTCAGAGAAATGCAAATCAAGACAACAGTGAGATACCACTTCACTCCTGTGAGAATGTCATACATCAGAAAAGGTAGTAGCATCACATGCTGGAGAGGTTGTGGGGTCAAAGGCACCCTCCTGCACTGCTGGTGGGAATGTTGTAAATTGGTCCAAAGTCTGTGGAGAACAGTCTGGAGAACTCTCAGAAGGCTAGAAATTGACCTACCCTATGAGCTTACAATTCCTCTCCTGGATACATATCCTAAGGAACACAACACACCATTCCAAAAAGATTTGTGCATATCTATGTTAATAGCAGCACAATTTGTAATAGCCAAAACCTGGAAGCAACCCAGGTGTCCAACAACAGATGAGTGGCTGAGCAAGTTGTGATATATATACACAATGAAATACTACTCAGCTATTAAAAACAGTGACTTCACTATTTTTAGCCCATCTTGTATGGAGCTTGAAGAAATCATGTTAAGTGAAATAAGTCAGAAACAGAAGGATGGGGGTTGGGGGGCTGGGCAGTAGCGTAGCGGGTTAAGTGCACACGGTGCAAAGCGAAAGGACCAGCGTAAGGATTTCAGTTCGAGCCACTGGCTCCCTACCTGCAGGGGTGGGGGCTGTTTCACAGGTGGTGAAGCAGGTCTGCAGGTGTGTATCTTTCTCTCCCCCTCCTCTCTCAATTTCTCTCTGTCCTATCCTACAACAGCAATGACAACAACAATAATAATAACAATGACAACAAGTTTAACAACAAGGGCAACAAAATGGGGGAAAAATTGCCTCCAGGTGTAATGTAGTAGTGCAGGCACAGAGCCCAAGCAAAAAAAGAAAGAAAGAAAGAAAGAAAGAAAGAAAGAAAGAAAGAAAGGAAGAAAGGAAGGGAGAAAGAGAAGGATGAATATGGGATGATCTCACTCTCAGAAGTTGAAAAGAGAAAACACAAATAATAACTGAACTGGAGTTTGTGCATTGCACCAAAGTAAAAGACTCTGGGGTGGGTGGGGAAGAGAGTACAGGTCCAAAAAGGATGACAGAGGACCTAGTGGGGATGTATTGTTACGTGGAAAACTGAGAAATGTTAATGCATGTACAAACTGCTGTATTTACTGTCAAATGTAATACATTAATCCCCCAATAAATAAATAAAAATAAATAAATACTTTGAAAAAAAAATACTTTCAAGCCTGAGGCACCAAAGGTACCACATTCAATCCCCAGCACTTAGGAGCCTCAGGCATGAAAATCATTGCATAATAACATTTAAGCTATCTCCCTTCAGACTCCAATCTGTATCAGGCCATTGGCCATTTCTACCCAGATGATTCACAAACCCTTTTATACACCCTAGATGGAACTCTCATGTTGGCAATTTCGTGGATATGATTGCATAGGTTTAACACCTAGAACACCATGGTCCATCTTCTGACTCCACTTCCTGCTGTGCCAGTGTGCACAATCCACAGGCAGGTGTGCTATCAAGACAACAGTTGACAGTCAAACTTGTGGTCCCCAAACTGGGGGCAATGCAGTCAACCCACCTAATGGAAAAAAATTTAAATTACAAATTTTGCTAATTTGTAACAGAACTTGGACTGGAATTTGTTACTGCAACAAAGTAAATGACTCTGGGGTGGTGGGGAGGGTTCAGATCCTGGAACAGTATTTTACTATCAACTGTAAACCATTAATCTCCCAGTAAAGAAAAAATCATAAAATATACAGATTTTGCCTGGGGAAAATAGCATGATAGCATAATGGTTATGCAAAGAGACTCTCATGTTGGAGGCTCCAATATCTTAAGTTTAATGCCCAGAACCACCATAAACTGGAGCTGATCAGTACTCTAAAAAATAATAATAATAAAAACACAGGTCTCCTGGGAGTATGGATCGACCTATCAATACCCATGTTCAGCAAGAAAGCAATTACAGAAGCCAGACCTTCCACCTTCTACACACCATAACAACCCTGCATCCATGCTCCCAGAATAAAGAATAGGAAAGTTATCAGGGGAAGGAATGGGATACGGAGTTCTGGTGCTGGGAATTGTGTGGAATTATACCCTCTCTTATCCTATAGTCTCGTCAATGTTTCCATTTTATAAATAACAATTTTTAAATAAATTTCTAAAAACACAGATCTTGAGGCTTAACCTGTAATTCACTAAATTAGAATCTCCAGCAGTAATGCCCAGGCACCTATATTTAACAAAGATGACTTATATGTGGACTTGATAAATTCTATGGAGATAGTTTTCAGTATACTCTTATGCTAAATTTCCTATTCCATCAAATAAAGAAAAATAAACAAAATAAAACTCATTCTTAATCTTATAGATTATATCCACTACCCTTATGTGAGGTACAATTTGCTAGATGTGACTAAGCTTCAGGTACTTTAAACACATATGTAGTGAAATTTCTGTGTCTAACTAGATTGACCATTTGGCAATAACAGTTAAGTACAAAGACCACAGAAAATAAAGCAGGAAGGATGCTGGGGTAGAAGGAAGAAAAAAGGAGAAATGCAAAGACTTCAAAAAGATAACTATACAATCTTATAACATATTATTAATAACAAATAAAAATTATTCAAAACAATTTTCTCAGGGATGTACACAACCTATTCAAGTTGAAGGTAATATTCTATTGGTCACAGTTTTTAGAGTTCTATACTAACTTTTATCTATAAATAACTGAAGTGGACATACTTTTTCTCAGCCTCTCAGAAAAAAATATTCTACATTACCCTTCTAATTCTCCAAAGTTATTCTTCTTCTGGAGTTTAGACAGAGAGAAGGGGGAAATCTTAACGTAGCCTTCTACATATGGCCTCTAACTATGGGACTTTACCCAACTCAAAACTTCAGAAATGGGGATCTGAGGTTCTTTGGACTGGACTGCCAGGCAGGAGAAAACTATGAAGGTCATTGTCTTAGTTCATTTGGGATGCTCTACAAAATAAACCAGACTTCATGACTTACACAACAGTTTATTTCTCATAGTTTTGGTATTTGGAAGTCTACCATCAAGGTGCCAACAAATTAATGTCCGGTAAGAATCCACTCCCTGGTTCACAGACGAAAGTTTTGTATTCTCACCTGGTGGAAAGAGCAGCAGCAGCTGCTGCTGCTGCTCCTCCTCCTTCTTCTCCTCCTCCTCTTCTTGGATCATCACACAGGTCCTTAGGCTCAGTACTATGTGTGCTTAACCAGGTGCGCTATCTCCTAGCCCCCTTATTTGACCTTTTTTTTTCCCTATGGTTCTGCTTTCTAGTCCTTTTTAAGTCACATCTACACCTATTACTACTTCCAAATGCACTTCCTTTTTTTTTCCTCTTCTCTTTTTGGGTCCTGATAGAATTGGAGTTCAGAGCCATCTGGTCATCTTCCCCCTGACATTTCTCCCCCACTGTGAACATGGTCCAGAATTCTTTATGGGGTGCAGAATTGGGTGTCTCTTCTATAGAGACAGAGAAATTGAGAGGGGAGGGGGAAATAAAGAGGGGGGGAAGAGACAGAGAGGAAGGAGGAGTATGAGAAAGACCACTGCAGTCTTGTTCTACTGCTTGTGAAGATTTCCCCCCTTCAGGTGGGGGTCAGGGGTTTGAAACCAGTGTCCCAAACCTGTGTTCCAAAATCCACATGGTTTAAAATCCATTGCCTAGCTCAATCACCCCATCTAATCAGTAAAGCTCTCTGGCACACATCTGGAAAAATGAGACTGGGGTCACAGATCAACTTGGAACTGGGAGCTTGCCTCTCCCTCTCTGGTGCAGACCAGACCAGAGAAGAATGCATAGAAGTTGAAGTGTCTGCTTCTTCCTTGCAAAGTCGCAGGCGGTTCTGGGCTCCCAGCCAACATCAGTGTCATCTTATTTGTCTTTTGCCTGCAACAGATAATAGGAACTGCTGTGATGGATTCTGATCCATCCTCTCTTTTGTTCCAGGTGAGCACTGCCTTCAGCTCAGGAGAATCTGCTGCCCTGGATAAAACAAAAAGCCAGGCAGAGGATACTAATGCTGACTCCTCCTTCTGGGGTGATTTCTCCCCAGCACCAGTCAAGTAAGGTGAAAGGATTCTGGAATGTCTATGTTGGACAGACATTTCAAAATCACTTCCAGTATGGGATAAAGGCAGGAAGGACCTGGGTTTCTGACTCCCAGCTCAGTTGCTCCTCCCAGGAAGAAACAGATGACACACAAAATTAGCCATTGTCATGGGGCACCTGGCCCCTTTCCACTGTGAGTTCAGAAGTCCATTTATCAGTTTCAACAGGACCTAAAAGAGTCTTGTTCAGCATGAACCAATCCTTATAGAGCTAGTCTAGACTCTCAGAAGAAACATCAAGTAGAGGGACCAGACAGTGACACACCTGGTTGAGCAAACAATGCACAAGTTTGAGCCCCTGGTCACCACCTGCAGGGAGGGTTGCTTCATGAGCTGGGCTGTAGGTGTCTCTCTGTCTCTCTCCCTCTCTATCTCCCTTCCCTTCTCAGTTTCTCCCTGTCTCTATCCAATAATAAATAAAATAAAATAAAATAAAATAAAATAAAATAGAGAAAAAAGGGGGGCTGGTAGTAGCACAGTGAGCTAAAAGCAAATGGTGCAATGCAGGTGCTTATATTTCTCTCCCACTCTCTGTCTTCCCCTTATCTCTTGACTTCTCTCTGTCCTATACAACAACAATGATAGCAACAACAACAACAACAATAAACAACAAGGGCTACAAAAAGGGAAAAAATAACCTCCAGGAGCAGTTGGGTTCGTAGTGCAGGCACTGAGCCCCAACAATAACCCTGGAGGGAAAGAAAGAAAGAAAGAAAGAAAGAAAGAAAGAAAGAAAGAAAGAAAGAAAGAAAGGGGAAGTAGACATGTTCTGGCAAAGAAAGAAAGAAAGGAAGGAAGGAAGAAAGAGAAAGAAAGAAAGAAAGAAAGAAAGAAAGAAAGAAAGAAAGAAAGAAAGAAAGGAAGAAAGAAAGGAAGGAAGAAAGGAGACATGTTCTGGCCTTTCCTCTTCACTCACAATTTCTGCACCTATCCCATAGGTGGGCTTATCAAGCATGGGATCCAGTTACCCACTTACCCACTGAAGGTACCATGTGAATCAGGCAGGTCAAACTCTACTTTCTAACTGCTGTAGGTACAATAATGGTCCACAAAAGTCATCCATGTCCTAGTTTTAAGCCTCTGAATTTGTGACCTTTTATGGCTAGGAGACATTAAATTTCTTGAAAAGGTGGGTGGGTCTTCTAGAGTGGAGTCTGAGGAAAAGGTCTAGGCTAGGAATAGAAATTTGGAAGTCAGTCACAGTACCTGGATGGAACTGAGGCTGGAGGAAGTCTTTGGGGAGAGAGTATGGATAGGAAAGAAGTGCAGGCCAAGAGATATCTCACTGGATACAGCCATGCATGGCTGCTCAGGTTTGGACCCTGGCAGCATCTGGGAGTACCTTGGCACTAGGGTAAGCTCCAATGCAACTGTGTCCCTCCTACTCTATATCTATGAGAGAGAGAGAGAGAGAGAGAGAGAGAGAGAGAGAGAGAGAGAGGTGGCCTAGGAGATTTAAAATAAAATGTGTACAAAGCCCTTGAGGAAGCAAAAGGAAAGTGGTCCAAGGTCTGAGTCTGACTGACAAGTAGCAGGGAAGACAGTCATCCAGAAAGGGGAAAAAGACCAGGAAAGGAGCTTGTTCAGACACAGAGAACAAAGCAAATCCAACTGCATCACATACCAGAGAAAATCTGTCAGATAAGAGCTGGGAAGGGGCGATTGGGTTTAGTCCCAGGAGGTCACTGGAATCCTGGAGAAGTGGACTTTGAATGAAATGGGGTGCAAATATCTAATGAGGGTAGGCTCAAGTGGGTTGGGAGAAATGAGGCAGCAAGTAGAGAGGAGGAATTCCTTGAAATCCATCAAGTTTTTATTTTCCCTTAAGCTACTCTAAATCGCCTTTCTGGTGCTCATAAACAAAGAAGAGTCTAGACTTCAGCAGTGGAGGCGGGTATTCTTGTAACAAGTATTCACTGATCAAGTACTATTTTCAGGCACTGCCCTAATAGCTGGGATTGTAACAACTAAGTAAGCAAACAAGTATGTCCACCCAGGTTTGAGCTTCACCCCCCCGCCACCTTACTGAAGGAAACTTCAGTGTTGTGGTCTCTTTCTTTCTCTCTCCCTATCTCCCCACCGCCCCCCTTATTTGTCTCTAGCTTTAAAACAAAAATAAAATGCAAACAAGTGCCCCTCTAGGGAAAGAGAGAGACATGCTGGGAGTATGGGTTGACTTGCCAACACCCATGTTCAGCGGAGAAGCAATTACAGAAGCCAGACCTTCCACCTTCTGTACCCCACAATGATCCTGGGCCTATACTCCCAGAGGGATAAAAAATAGGGAAACTATCAAGGGAGGGGATTGAATATGGAGCTCTGGGGTGGGAATTGTGTGGAAATGCACCCCTCTTACCCTATAATCTTGTCAATATTTCCATTTTATAAATAAAAATTTATTAAAAAAAAAAAAAAGCAAACAAGTTTCTGTCCTCATAGAGCTTAAAGTCTGGTGGGACCAGTCAGTCAGTTAGTGGAAAATAATAACAATGATTATTATTACATGACACTATAAGGAGATTAGTTTTTAGAGCAGGGATGAAACCCACCTTGACTGAGAAATTGCTATTTTATTTTATTTATCTATTCTAATTTTTACCAGAGCAGTCATGCAAACCTCTGACTTCTGGTGGGACTGAACCTGGAACCTTTGGTACCTCAGGCATGAAAGTCTTTCTGCATAAACACCATACTATGTAACCAGTCTCACAATTTTAAATAGCATGGCCAAAAAATAGACTCACAGGGAAGATCTTCTCTAAGAAGACTTGAAGGAAATAAAGAGGTAATTCCTGAAAACCCCTGTGGCAAGTCTACTTGAAGTAGAGAGAATAGCAAACACAAATTATGGGTGAAATAGGCGGTATTATGTATAGGTTTGAGTACAAAAGGGAAGAGGACATAATCACATAGATTTTTTTTAAAATTAGTGGTTTAATAATAATTTACAAGATTATAAGATAATAGGTGTCTAATTCCACAGTTCCCACCACCAGAGTTCTGTGTCCCATCCTCTCCATTGGAGAATTCTCTACTCTTTATCCCTCTGGGAGTATGGACCAAAATTATTTTTGGGAGTTCTAGCTTCTATAATTGCTTTTCTGCTGAACATGGGTATTGGCAGTTCAATCCATACCCCCCCAGCCTGTTTCTGTCTTTCTCTACTGGGGTAAGGTTCTGGGGAGATGAGGTTTGTGAACACATTGGTGAGGCTGCACAGGGAAGCCAGGATGGCATCATAGTAGCATCTGCAACTAGGTGACTGAAAGGCACCAAGATATAAAGAATGACAAATTGTTTTTTTCCCTTTTGTTGTCCTTGTTGTTTACCATTGTTATTATTATTGTTGTTGTTGTTGTTGTTGCTGTCATTGTTGGATAGGACAGAGAGAAATGGAGAGAGGAGGGGAAGACAGAGAGGAGGAGAGAAAGACAAACACCTGAAGGCCTGCTGCGCTACCACCTGGCCCCTGGCAAATTGTTTAATAAACAGGAACCCAAAGATAGAAACAGAACAGATGAAATTAGGGGTCTTCATGTGGGAAGACACTAGGAAGTCTATACTAGGTATGTTCCATGAGGCCCATGACTTTAGTCATCTTTTCCTGGTCTTGATAGCTAACATGTAAGTGGACTAAAAATATTGTCTGCGAAGATGTTGCCAGTTGATAATAGGGCTAGGAATCAGAGTTAGAAGGGGGTAGCTCCCAAATTTGAAGTATATAAATACAATTAACTATCCCATCTATCTGACCTAGGGCCCAGATCTATTCATATTTAGCATTTAGGGAACATTCTAGGCTGCACTCATTTCAGAACTAGTCTTCCTCGAGTGGCAGGGTAGGATGACTCATTTGTTGTATCCAAACCAGTATTAGGTTTAAGGGGATTGGTCTCAAGTTAGGGAGGGAATAAACCTAGAGTTTAAGTGGGATCTAAGTTAACCTTAAGTTTTACTTATCTGATGATTCTAATAGAGGTTGTCATAGGGACAATGATTGTCCTTTAACTGATATATATGTGTGTGTGTGTGTGTGTGTGTGTGTGTGTGTGTGTGTATACTTTTGCCATTTTATCTCTGGGCTAATTGTATGCAATATTTCTTCTAAAGATCATAAAGGGGGTGACATTAATGCTGTTGCAGTCAGAGAGATTTTATGTTGTTAACTGAGTAGATATAGTAATTGAGGGAAGTAGGGGGTAGGAAAGGATGGTGTCTAGGTCTAAGTAATAAATAATTAGACACTTTATACTGTCTTCTTTATGTCTTTATATTTGCTTGCTAAGTGTACTAAGTCTAATCACAGCAGACTATTAAGAACTTTTACTTTGATGTATATACTTGCCCCTAGCTTACAGATACCTATAGCCTTGGCCTGTACCTAGGGTCTGTAACTTTGTTCAGAAGTACCATTTCAAATGGAACTAGATAGTCCCATACCACACAGATTTTATTAATGGAAGTTGTAAACCAAAGGTAAGGGACAGCTGACTTAACTCATCTGCCCAGTGATATCCACATAAAATGCACTGTTTAAAAAGAATTTATTCATCAGACAGATAGTAGGAGAGAGAGAGAGAGAGAAAGAACCAGACATCACTCTGCTTCATGTGCTGCCTAGAACTGAACTCCGGACCTTATGATTGAGACTACAGTGCATTATCCACTGCGCCACCTACTGGACCATTAAGGCCACAGTTTTGTTTGTTTGTTTTGTTTTTTGCCTCCAGGGTTATCGCTGGGGCTTGGTGCCTGCACTATGAATCCACTGCTTCTGGAGGCCAGTTTTCCATTTTGTTGCCCTTGTTGTTCTTATTTTCATTGTTATTGTTGTTGTTGTTGTTGCCAGATAGGACAGAGAGAAATCGAGAGAGGAGGGGAGACAGAAAGGGGGAGAGAAAGACACCTGCAGACCTGCTTCACCGTTTGTGAGTGAGCCCCTGCAGGTGAGGATCTGGGGGCTTGAACTTAGATCCTTATGCAGGTCCTTGTGCTTCGCGCCATGTGCGCTTAACCCACTGCACTACCGCCCGGCCCTCAAGGCCACGTTTTTTTTAAAACCAGCGCACTGCTTAGCTCTGGCAATAATGGTGTTGGGGACTGAATTTGGGACTTCAGAGCCTCAGGCATGAAAGTCTTTTTGTGTAAATATTATGCTATCTCCCTAACCAGAAGTCACACTTTTTTTTTTTTTTTCTCCTCCAGGGTTATTGCTGGGCTCGGTGCCTGCACCATGAATCCACCGCTCCTGGAGGCCATTTTTCCCCCTTTTTGTTTTTTTTATATTTATTTTATTTATTTATTCCCTTTTGTTGCCCTTGTTGTTTTATTGTTGTAGTCGTTGTTGGATAGGACAGAGAGAAATGGAGAGAGGAGGGGAAGACAGAGAGGAGGGGAGAAAGATAGACACCTGCAGATCTGCTTCACCGCCTGTGAAGCGACTCCCCTGCAGGTGGGGAGCCGCGGTTCGAACCGGGATCCTTATGCGGTCCTTTTTCCCCCTTTTTGTTGCCCTAGTTGTTGCAGCCTTGTTGCGGTTATTATTGCCATTGTTGACGTTGCTTTGTTGTTGGATAGAACAGAGAGAAATGGAGAGAGGAGGGGAAGACAGAGAGAGGGGGAGAGAAAGACACCTGCAGACCTGCTTCACCACCCGTGAAGTGACTCCCCTGCAGGTGGGGAGCCGGGGGCTCCAACCGGGATCCTTACGCTGGTCCCTGCGCTTTGCGCCAGGTGCGCTTAACCCACTGCGCCACCGCCCGACCCCCGAAGTCACACTTTTTAATTCATGTAATATTGGTATACAATACTGTATATGTTTTAGGCAAATAAATACATTCCTTTTCAAATTGTATTGCCACACCATGCCACCATCAAGGTATCCATCTTCCTCCCTCCCAAATAAAACTGCAAGATTTTACACACAGCACAGAGCCCGTTGTGAATGCATTTAAATGAGAAGGTTTTCCCTAAGTTGTCAATTGTAATCAAAAGTGACCTTTGGGGGTCGGGTGGTGGCGCAGTGGATTAAGTGCACATGGCTTGAAGAGCAAAGACTGGCTCAAGGATCCTGGTTCAAACCCCCGGTTCCTCACCTGCAGGAGGGTCTATTCACAAGCAGTGAAGCAGGACTGCAGGTGTCTATCTTTCTCTCCCCCTCTCTGTCTTCCCCTCCTTTCTCAATTTCTCTCTGTCCTATCCAGCAATAACAACAACAAAGGTAAGGAAAATGAGAAAAAAAAATGGCCTCCAGGTGCAGTGGATTCAGAGTGCAGGCACTGTGCCCCAGGGATAATCTTAGAGGCAAAAAAAATTTAAAGTGACCTTTAATGATATCGATAAAAGCCCAATAAAGAGTCTCACAAGGATGGAACTGAAAAATGAATCTCTGGATATGTCTGCATGGGAAGGAGCATCTAGAACTTTTGCTCCAAAACTTTGGGGACTATCCCAGCAACCAGTATTCTGGCCACTAGGGGGCATTACTTCCCACTTAATGTCCACAACTCTAGAGCAGGAGCTCTAAGAATCCTTAGCACACAAGGACTGAGGCTTTCTTCTTCTAGCGTTTGCCCTTCTTCTAGCCAGTCAACAGAGTCAGGTTGAACCTGATGTAAAGTTTCGAGGCTGATGCATGTAGTCAGGGTTTACAAATACTGGGTAGAGTAGATATTATGAGTACAGAAACTTCATGGAGATATGAATTTTCAAGGCTCTAGGCCATCCCAGATTCCAGCTCTCAGCCAACCTCATAGGCAGGCACCTTGTAGCATTTGTTTGTTCATTTAAGACATCTCTATTGGGTGATTCCTTGTGCCAGATCCAGTGCTATAAAATAGGGATATATTTTGAGTAAAGTAAGCACATAGGACTTCCAGTAATGGAGCTATGTTGAAATAGTTGCAAGTGAACCATGTTCCCCTAGAACAACTAGATATAAAACAATTTACTATAATATGTTTTACTATGCACAATCAAATGCACAATCAAGTTAACCTAAAAGACACATTATCCTCCAAAGGTGAGTAGATATGTGGACAGTAGTTGGTGGAGAGGAGAGCAGCCAAGCATATTAGTATAGTAGTATGGTGCTTATAAGCCACCAATGCTACTAATAGTGCAGAGCAATTGGGGGCCTAAGAGGACAGCAGGCTCTTAATCCTTGGTGTCTAGTAACTTCCTCAGGGGGATCAAAGCAATGAAG
Organism: Erinaceus europaeus; assembly: GCF_950295315.1. Classification (NCBI taxonomy): domain Eukaryota; kingdom Metazoa; phylum Chordata; class Mammalia; order Eulipotyphla; family Erinaceidae; genus Erinaceus; species Erinaceus europaeus. Next base: position 125,669,986 of record NC_080163.1, on the reverse strand, counting down.
TGTCCAATAAAGACTGTCTTCTGGTAAAGAAAAGGAAGTCACCTGAAAACTGAGTCCAGTAGAAACAGTCTGGTGGGGCCGGGTGGTGGTGCACCTGGTTGAGCACATGTTTCAATGCTCAAGGGCCTTGGTTCAAGCCCCAGTCTCCACCTTCAGTGGGAAAGCTTTGCAAGTGGTAAAGCAGTGCTGCAGGTGTCTTTACGTCTTTTTCCCTCTCTGTCTCCCCCTTCTTCTTGACTTCCAGCTATCTCTATTCAATAAAGAAAGAAAAAAATAAAAGAAACAGTCTGATCACCTAACTCTATCCCCATTAGAAAACCATTTGAGTGAAAGCAGTCATAGAATGGATGCCCACATACACAGATTAGGAAATTAAGACTGCCATGTTGAACATGCAAAGAAGAGAACTATGTCACATTAACTGCACTGGGGGATCTGGGCAGGCCAAACTGCAGCAGGAGCTAGTCAAATAGGCTAAGACACTCACAAACCTCCTCTGGCAATGCCAGAAATCACTGTAGTATATAATTTCTCCATTGTCCTCTCCCTCCCTGCCACACCTTATGAACATGGGAAAATTTCAATACTATGGCCATAGCATCACCTGTCAGTAAATAACAACAACAAAAAAAAGACCTAAGTGAGCAAGCAGAAAAATGAAATGAAATCTTATGAAAAATTGTGGGATTCCCTACCAAAAATTTGTCCAGTACAGAAATCTATAAAAATGAAAAGCTGGATGACTTATCAGAGAAAGAATTTAGAAGACTCAGCATAAGAACATTGAGATCAATTAGAAACTTTCAATTACCATACAGAAGCATATTCAAGATAAAAAAAATTGAGACACAGGAACATAATTGATTCTTCACAAATGAGGTTGAAGATTTGAAGGAAAAATCCCAGATAGAGGATTTTTATTATAAGGTGTGAAGAACATATTGAATGAAATTTGGAAATCATGCAAACTTGGAAAGTTTAAAAGGTATACTCAGTGGGGCCAGGTGGTGGCACACCTGGATAAGCACTCACATTACAGTACACAAGGACCCAGGTTCAAGCCCCTGGTTCCCACCTGCAGGGGAAAAGATTCAAGAGAGGTGAAGGAGGACTTCAGGTGTCTCTCTGTCTCTCTCTTTCCCCCTCCCCTCTCAATTCCTGTCTCTATCCAATAATATCTAAGTAAATAAATAAATAAAAGCTAAACTAATCATGCAGAGGAGAAAGTATCAGGATTGGAGGATAAAACTACCCTAATCTCTAAAGAAGAAGAAGAAGAAGAAGAAGAAGAAGAAGAAGAAGAAGAAGAAGAAGAAGAAGGAGAAGGAGAAGGAGAAGGAGAAAAGTAAGTTCTTTAGGAAAAACAAAACAACTCTGTGAGAAATATATAACTCAATTAGAAAAATAAAAATAAGGTTGATAGGAATTCCAGGAGAATAGAGAGAGGAGGGAGAAGAGACTATAACCAAGAAAATAACCTAGCACTAACCCTAACCCAGATTTTTCTTTCCAAATCAAGGAGACAACAAGCACATAGAGGTTCAGGAAGAAAAGAGAACACCTACAATCCTGAACCCAAAATAACCTACACCTAGAGACAATATCATAAAATTGTGAAAAGTCAATAACTAAGAAAAATATTGCAAGCTACTAGACAAAGGTGGAGAGTGAAATACAACTACAACCCTAACAAGCTCTGATAATACATCTCAGCAGAAATCCTACAAGGTAAGAGAGAATGAAATAGCATATTCAAAGTGGTAAAAGATAATTGTCAGCCATGGATGTTTTATCCTGCAATATTATCATTCAAACATGATAGAGAAATAAAGCCTTCTCAGACAGATGAAAACTAATGAATTTTGCCATTAGCAGTCATACCTTACAATTGATTAAAAGAGTTCCACAGAAAAAAAATCTTGAACAAAGTGAAAAATGGTAATATATAACTAGAGAAATAAACAAGAGTAATTTGGGGAAAAGGAGATAGCATAAGGGTTATACAAAGAGTCTCTTATGCCTGAGGCTCCAAAGTCCCAGGTTCAATCTCCTGCACCACCATAAGCCAGAGCTGAGCAGTGCTTTGGTTAAAAATAAACTAATAAAAAAGAGTAATTTAATACAACAGAACACAAAAGGGGAGGGATAAATTGATAGAAGCAGAACAATAAAAAGACATAACCAGCATAAAAAGACTGCTTTAGTTATAGTAAGCAGGATACAGCCCTCATGGTAACCACAAAACAAAATATGAAGCAGAAACTCATAGAAGAAAAAATTACAAGAATTATCATGGAAAATAACTCATATTAAAAGGTAGATAGAAGTTGTACCCCTCCTATCCTACGGTTTTCTTAATGTCTCCTTTCTTAAATAAACAAATAAATAATAGTTTTAAAAAGGTAGATAGAAGCAAATGGGGGAATAAACAGCAAGAATAAAGAAACACCAAAGAGAATGACAGTAAGTCAGACATATCAGTACTCACACGAAATATGAATGGTGTGAATTAACCAATTAAAAGACACAGAGTGGATCAGAAGAATAAATATTATTAAAATGGCCATTTTACATAAGGCAATTTATAGATTCAGTACAAGCCTAATCAATATCCTAATGACATTCTTCAAAGAAATAGAAAAATTCTAAAATTTGTATGGAACCAAAAATAGTCAAAGTAATTCTGAGAGAAAAGAAAAAAAAAAGAACAGAAGTATCATACTCCCTGACTTCTCACTATAATACATCAGTAGTGGGAGTCGGGCAGTAGTGCAGGGGCTTAAGCGCAGGTGGCACAAAGCACAAGGACCGGCATAAGGATCCTGGTTCGAGCCCCCAGCTCCCCACCTAGAAGGGAGTTGCTTCACAGGCGGTGAAGCAGGTCTGCAGGTGTCTATCTTTCTCTCTCCCTCTCTGTCTTCCCCTCCTCTCTCCAATTCTCTCTGTCCTATCCAACAACAACAACATCAATAGCAATGATAATAATAACCACAACAATGATAAAAAACAACCAGGGTAACAAAAGGGGAAAAATGGCCTCCAGGAGCAGTTGATTCGTGGTGCAGGCACTGAGCCCCAGCAATAACCATGGAGACAAAAAAAATAATAATAATACATCAGTAGTAAACTAGATTTTGTTCTAGTATACTACTGATGTATTTTTTTTTCTCCATGGTTGATGTCATTGCTGTTGAATTAGACAGAGAGAAATCGAGAGGAGGGAAAGAGAGAGAGGGAGAGAAAGATGACACCTGCAGACCTGCTTCACTGCAGGCTCAAACTGGGATCCTTAAGCTGCTCCTTGCATTTGGCTCTATGTGTGCTTAACCTGTTGTGCTACCGCCCGACCCCGGTTTTTTTTTTTCTATGTATATTGTGGTTTCAGGTCTAATACTCAAGTCTTTAATTCATTTTGAGTTAATTTTATGAATGGTTAAGCTATGGTTTAGTTTCTTTTCTTTCCTCCTTTTCTTTTGTTCCTTTATTCCTTCCTTTCTTCCTTTTTTTTTTTTGCATATGATTGTCATGTTTTTCCAACATCATTGGTTGAAAGGGATTTCTTTTCTCCACTGTATGGTTTTGATTCCTTTGTTGTATATTAGATGTTTATATAGATACACATGTGGGTTTATTTCTAGGAACAACAGAATAGAGTATAAAACCTAGAAATAAACCCCACAATCACGATTGAGAACTAGATTAAAAAAAGTAATGACATGTAAACTCAATGGAATATTACTTGATCATTAAAAGATATATTTTGTGGCCGGGCGGTGGTACACCTGGTTGAGTGCACATGTTACAGTGTGCAAGGACCCAGGTTCAAGCCCCCGGACTCCACCTGCAGGGGGAAAGCTTTTCGAGTGGTGAAGCAGAGCTGGAGGTGTCTCTCTCCTTCTCTGTCTCCCCCTGCACTCTTGATTTCTAACTATGTCTAGCCAATAAATAAATAAAATCTAAAAAAAATAAAAATAAAAGATATATATTGTGTTGTGTGGTACAATACAGACGGAACTAGAGGTGATTATGGTAAGTGAAATAAGTAAATATGTGAACGGCAACACCCATATAGATAAAGAAATATAAACTAAAATAAACAAACTTGCAACAACAACAACCAAAAAAAAAAAAAACCTGGCTCTTTAAAAACTATGATGGTTGGTCAGTTTTACCAAGGCAAATGACTATGGGAAAAGAGCAAAAGGAATGGGATGGAAGGGCAGTAGGTTCTGGTATATCATGAGGGGAAAGGACCTAGATTGGGGAGCAAGTATCTTCCACACTCTTTTGACACTTATCATGGGGAGATAAGAAGTTGTACCTAAGTGTCCACAACTGTTTTGTAAACTATTAAACACAAAATAAAATATAGCAAACAGAGCTATGTGGTTATCAGCACAAAGAGGGACAAGAGGGGGAGATAGATGGAAGGCCATTTGGTGTAATAATACATTTCTTTCTTTCTTCCTTTTTTTTTAGTGATTTAATAATGATCAGCAAGCTTGTGGGGTAAGAGAAGTACAGTTCCCAGCACCAGAGTTCCACATCCCATCATCCCATCCCCTCCATTGTAAGGTTCCCTATTCTTTATGCTTCTGGGAGTATGAACCAAAGAACTTATGGGATGCAAAAGGTGGGAGGTCTGGAATAGCAGATATCTTACAGAAATCAGTGTTTAAACCCAAAATAAATAACCAACAAAAGGAAGAAGTTGTGCTGACAGAGAATATTTAATCCAAATTAAGGCAGTCAGGGTAGACCTCTTTGGGGAAACATTTGTTTTGAGACTTGAAGAGGAGCCACTAATCCTGAAAATATGAAAATAAGATGGATGGTACCAGGCAGAGGGAACACCTGCACAAAGGTCCTGGATGGCCCAGGAAATTGATGTGCTGAAAAAGCAGAGGGTAGATCAGAGAGGGGTTAGGGGGGTCAGGCTAAATGACACAGTTTGGACTTTACCCAAGGCTTTTACCAGAGTGTTACATAATGTCTCAAGGAGGGACTTCCTCAATGACCACAAGAACATTTCTCATAGCCCAGGAGGTAGCAAAGTTGGCTAGAGTGCTAGACTTACAAAGATTGCAATGCCAAATTTTATCCCCAGCATTGCATGTGCCAGAGAGATGCCAGCTCTCTCTCTCTCTCTTTCTCTCTCTCTCTCTAATAAATCAATGTCTTTTAAAAAACTCTCTTGGAGATCTGATTTACAAGAACTTGCCAAAAAAGAAAAAAATGGGGTTTACAGTCAACAATATTTATAGCCCTTTCCCATATTAAGGAGCTACTGTCTTCCCTAATACAGCTTTCTGGTCCTTTTTCCAGCCATGACATCATCTCCCCAGACAGTAAGTTGGATCCACTGGCATATCAGATTTCAGGCTCAGGGGCAAAGCAAAAAAGGGGGGGGGGGAATTAGTATAGCCACAGACTCTTTGGAATTTAACTAAAATATGCCTACTAGCTATCTACAAAATGGAGGACCCCCCAACTCTTCATCTGCACAATTGCAGCCCTTAGGTCCATGATTGGTCAACCATTTGTTTAGCTTTGTATATTAACTCTCTTGTAAACCACCAGGTTCCAGATGCCAGCATGATGCCAACCAGACTTCCCTGGACAGACAACCCTACTCATGTGTCCTGGAGCTCTACTTCCCCACTAGGGAAAGAAAGAGACAGGCTGGGAGTATGGATTGACCTGTCAACACCCATGTTCAGAGGAGAAGCAATTACAGAAGCCAGATCTTCAACCTTCTGCATCACACAATGACCTTGGGTCCATACTCCCAGAGGGTTAAAGAATAGGAAAGCTATCAGGGGACAGGATGGGATATGGAGTTCTGGTGGTGGGAATTGTGTGAAGTTTTACCCCTCTTATCTTATGGTTTTGTCAATGCTTCCTTTTTATAAATAAAAAAAATTTTAAAAATCCAAACCAACCAGGAGAAGCACATTGTAAAACTTGTGAGAGCTATGGTGTTTATCTTTGGGAGGTTTGAGGGTGGGGATATGGAACTTTGGTGGTAGGTGTGTTACACTGTAATCTTATAATCTTGTAACAAACTATTAATAACAAATAAAAATATATTTTTATTATTATTTGCCTCCAGAGTTATTGCTGGGACTTGTTGCCAGCACTATGAATCCATTGCTCCTAAAGGCCTTTTTTTTTAAATTTAATTTACAGGATAGGACAGAAAGAAAAAAGAGAAATTGGAGGAGGGGAAATAGAGAGGGGGAGAGAAAGACACCTGAAGACCTGCTTCACCATTTATGAAGCAACCCTCCTGCATGTGAGGAGCTGGGGGACTGGAACCAGGATCCTTGCACTTCATACTATGTGCACGTAACCCCATGCACTACTGCCCAGCCCCCACAAATAAAAAATTATTAAAAAATAAATAAATTGGAGGTCGGGCAGTAGTGCAGCAGGTTAAGTTCACATGGTGCGAAGCACAAGGATCCCGGTTCTAGCCCCAACTCCCCACCTGCAAGGTGAAGTGGCAAAGCAGGTCTGCAGATGCCTATCTTCTCTCCCCCTCTCTATCTTCCCCTCCTGTCTGGATTTCTTTCTGTCCTATCCAACAACGACAGCAGCAACAACAATAACAACGGAAACAAAAAGGAAAAAATAGACTCCAGTAGCAGTGGATTCATAGTGTAGGCACAGAGCCCCAAGCAATAATCCTAGAGGCAAATAAATAAATAAATCTCTTGGGGGCCAGGTGGTGACACACCCAGTTGAGTGCACACATTACTAAACACAAGGGTATTGGTTCGAGCTCCCATCCCCACCTGCGGGGGTGGGGGTGGAGGGTAGGGGGTGCTTCACGAGATGTAAAGCAATGCTTTAGGTGTCTCCCTGTCATTCTCCCTCTCTATCTCCCCCTTCCCTCTCTATTTCTATCTGTCTCTAGCCAATAAATACATAAAAATAAAAATATTTTGGAAAATATCTCATCCATACTCTTAACCAGTATGACCCAGATAACTCCTCTCCACTGCAACAGGGGGTCTATGTGTCCCATTCCCTGGGTCAGGGAAGGGACTGAGAGTACTCAAATGACTCCAGTCATTGATCTTGTGGAGTTAACCCAGCTAGTACCAGGGGAGATAGACAAGCAGTTCCTTTTATGTCCTCCTGAATTCCTCCCCACTACACACAGAATCCACACATTAAAATAACACTTGGTGGGGAATTGGGCGGTAGCGCAGCAGGTTAACCGCACATGGCGCTAAGCACACGCGTAGCTAAGCGCAAGGACCGGCGTAAGGATCCCAGTTCGAGGGCCCCGCTCCCCACCTGCAGGGGAGTCACTTCACAGGCGGTGAAGCAAGTCTGCAGGTGTCTATCTTTCTCTCCACCTTTCTGTCTTCCCCTCCTCTCTCCATTTCTCTCTGCCCTATCTAGCAACGACGACAACAATAATTACAACAACAATAAAAAAACAAGGGTAACAAAAGGGAAAACAAATAAAATTTTTAAAAAATAACACTTGGTGGACACCACTAAATTTTAGAGAAACATGTATCATTCAATACTAGATAACCAAAATCAACAGCTGTGTGGAGGATGAAATGAATGGAGGTGGAAGCAGAATAGAATTCTGCCAGGCATTTCAATTTCTTGAAATGCAGATCCAAAGAAAAAGATCCAGAGACATAATAGCATGTTCTTTTTCCTCTCCCTAAGACAGAATTTCCAGTCCCCCTTTTCCTGCGGCCCCAACTCATTCCTAGGCAACTAACTAACATTTTCCTGTGTGACAGCTCAAGGCTCAGAACAAAATATATGGCATGATCATCCAAATGAGTTACATGGCATAGTCACTGGGAGTCATTTCCCTACTTCCATCCTGAACACATTCAGCTTATTTTCCCAAGGACATGTCCACCTTAATTTCTTATCTGTAATAAACATTTGTCAAAATCAATTCACTTTTCCATGATATGTAAGCATTTCACTCCTTCAGATTGTTTTTTTTTTGCTTCCTTTTAAATGTCATTTGCTATTTTGTCTATTTCCAGCATTATAAACTTTTTTCAAGTACAACTACCTTAATTGGCTGAAGATCCTTGAAATACTAAAATGGATTTGAACGAGAAAAAAAATGCATGTAGAGTAAGAAGCTGCTGCTGGACTTCAAAGAGCAGCACCCAGGGTTCAATGTCACATCTTTTCCATGCAAAATTAAAAATACAGAGTGAAAAATTCATCCTCTGTGGCAATAAGACAAATGAGTCATTTTCCTTACATTATTATAAAATAAAAACATGTTGACTGTTGACATTTTAGAAAATGCATAAGTCAAACGAGTAAGAAAAGGTTGTAGTTCAAACAGAAATAAGAAATAACTACTCCATAATCCAGAAAGTTCTAATTCCTTATTACCATTAGTATTCTCATTTGGTACCAAGTCAGTCTGTCTCTTATTTTTGTTTATCCATTCGATGGACATATATTTATTGAACACCTCCTATGTGCCAAGTTCTGTATTAGGCAATGAAGCTGCAAAAGTGAACAGACAATACTTGTACAACCTGATGTCCACATGGTGTAAAAAAAAAAGTCAAAACTGCCTGGTACTGGAACAAAAATAAGCACAATGCTCAGTGGAATAGAAATGAAAGCCCAGAAGTAAGCCCCCATACTTATGGATATCTAATCTTTGACACAGGGGCTAAAACTGGAGAAAGGAAAGTCTCTTTAACAAATGGTGTTAGAAAAATTAGGGTAAAACATGCAGAAGAGTGAAACTGAACCACTACATTCCAACACATACAAAAGTCAAAATGGGTCAAGGACTTGGATGTTAGACGAGAAACTATCAAACACTTAAAGGAAAATATTGGCAGAACTCTTTTCCATCTAAATTTTATAGGCATCTTCAGTGATTCAATACAATTACAAAGAAGACAAAAACCCATGGGACTACAATATCAAATTGAAAAGTTCTTCACAATAAAAGAAACCTCCACCCAAATAAAGAAACTTCTTATAAAATTGGAGATCTTCACATGCCATACATCAGACAAAAGGCTAATAACCAAAATATACTAAGAGCTCACCAAACTCAGCAACAACAACAAAAAATTACCTCATCCAAAAGTGGGGAGAAATATGAACACAACATTCACCAAAGAACAGATCCAGAAGGCCATCAGACATGAAAAATTGCTCCAAGTCGCTGACTGTCAGAGAAATACAAATAATGAAATGCCACTTCACATCTGTGAGAATGTCATACATCAGAAATATAAGTAACAACAAATGCTGCAGAGGCTGTGGCAGGCAAAGGAACTCCCGTGCACTAATGGAAATAGAAATTGGTCCAACTCCTATGGGGAGCAGACTGGAGAACTCTCAGAAGGCTGAGGTTGACCTACCCTATGACCCTGCAATTCCTCTCCTGGGGATATATCCTAAGGAATCAAACACACCCATCCAAATAGTAGAACAACAATAGTAGGACTCCCCCACTCTCCAAAGGAGGGCTGGAACATCCTACTCTGCCATGGACTGCGAGCTCAGACTGACAGGAACTCAGAGGATACACAGGCTCCTGTGCTAAATATGAATGGATATGGACCCTGGGTCAGATAGATGGGGTTAACAGTTAATGGTATTTATATTACTTTCCTCATGTTTGGGAGCTAACCTCTGCCCTAACTCTGCTTCCTCCCAGACAGTTTTTTTTTTTCTATTTTGCCTCCAGGGTTCCGCTGGAGCTGGGTGCCTGCACTACGAATCCATTGCTCCTGGAGGCTATTCCCCCCCACTTTTGTTGCCCTTGCTGTTTATCATTGTTGTTGTTATTATTGTTGTTGTAATTGCTGTTGTTATTGTAGGATAGGACAGAGAGAAATTGAGAGATGAGAAGACAGAGAGGGAGAAAGAAAGATAGACACCTGCAGACCTGCTTCACCGCTTGTGAAGCGACCCCCCTGCAGGTGGGGAGGCGGGTGCTCCAACCGGGATCCTTACAAAGGCCGTTGTGCTTTGCACCATGTGCTCTTAACTGCACTGCTTAACTGTCCGGCCTGACAATATTTTTAGTCCACCTACATGTTAACTATGAAGCTCAGGAAAAAATTACTAAAGTCATGGGCCCCTAGGAGCATACATAAAATGCTTCCTAGCTTCTTCCCACTAAAAAGACCCCTAATTCCATCTGTTCTGATCCTACCTTTAAGTTTCTGTTTATTAAACAATGTGTCCTTCTTTATATCTTGGTGCCTTTCAGTCACTAAGTAGCATGTATTACTATGATGCCATTTTTGACTTCCCAGATGATCTCACCAATGTGTCCAGAAGTCTCACCTCTTCAGAACTCTACCTCCAATGGAAAGATAGAAACAGGCCAGGGGGTATGGATCAACTTGCCAACATCCATGACCAGTGGAGAAACAATTACAAAAGCCAGACCTGCCACCTTCTGTACCCCATAAAGAATTTTGAGAGGGTCGGGCGGTAGCACAGCGGGTTAAGCGCACATGACGCCAAGTGCAGCGCAGCGGGTTAAGCGCACATGGCACCAAGTGCAAGGACCAGCATAAGGATCCTGGTTCCAGTCCCTGTCTCCCCACCTGCAGGGAATTTGCTTTAAAAGCAGTGAAGCAGATCTGCAGGTGTCTTTCTCTCTCGCTCTCCGTCTTCCCCTGTTCTCTCTATTTCTCTCTGTCCTACCCAACAACAATGACATCAATAACAATTATAATAACCACAACAATAAAAAAAGGGCAACAAAAGCAGGGGGAGCCTCCAAGAGCAGTGGATTCATGGTGCAGACACCGAGTCCCAGCAATAACCAGGGAAGCAAAAAAAAAAAGAATTTTGATCCATACTCCTAGAGGAATAAATAGCACAGAGAAGTCTCCAATGGGACACAGAACTCTGGTAATGGGAACTATATGGATTTATATCACCATTATCTTACAATCTTCTAAATCATTATTAAATCACTAATTTTTAAAAAATGTGTGTTTACCTATGTTCATAGCAGCACAATTTGTAATAGCCAAAACCTGTAGCAACTTAAGTATCTAACAACAGATGAGTGGCTGAGAAAGTTGTGGTATATATACACAAAGGAATACTGCTCAGCGATCAAAATTAATGAATTCCCTTTTCTTCTATTCATCTTGGACATAACATGAAAGAATCATGTTAAATGAATTAATCCAGAAAGAAAATGAACATAGGATGATCTTATTCATGGGAAGAAATTGATAAATGAGAAGAAAAATGGAAACACAAAGCAGAACTTGGACTGGGTCTGGTGTGTTGCACCGACATAAAAGACTCTGGGTGGAAGGGGAAGTTTCAGGTCCACCCTAGGGGATTAGGAATGGAGACACAGACCTTTGTCAGTGCGAGCAGTATGAAACTATATTCTTTTTTAAAAAATTCTATTTATAAAAAGGAAACACCAATAAAAAAAACACAGGATAAGAGGGGTACAACTCCACTCAATTCCCACCACCAGAACTCCATATCCCCTCTGTATTCTTTATCCCTCTGGACCCAGGGTCATTATAGGGTGCAGAAGGTGGAAAGTCTGGCTTCTGTAATTGCTTCCCCACTAAACATGGGCACTGACAGGTCAATCCATACTTCCAGCCTGTCTCTCCCTTTCCCTAGTGGGGCAAGATTCTGGGAAATTGGAGATCCAGGACACATTGGTGGAGTTATCTGCCCAGGGAATTTCGATTGGCATCATCTTAGCAAATGGAAGGGATGCATTGGATCGACCTTCTCGTGGTGCATCCCGTGAGTACCCATTCACTGGGGAAACTGACGATCCTTCCTAGCCGACTGAATCCACATGGATCACAGTCACTTTCAAAGCCAGCAACAAGTAGCTCCTGACAGCTTTCAACCTGACGCTGTTGACTGGCTACGGAAGAAGGGCAAACGCTAGAAGAAGAAGAAGCAATGGGAACCTGTTGGCTGAAAAAAAGGGTTAACCTATAAATCCAAACAAATTGTTGACTAATCATGAACCTAAAGTCTATAATAGTTCAGATGATGAGTTGGGGGTGGTCTCCATTTTGTAGATAGTAGGCTTATTTTAGTTATATTCCAAAGGGTCCATGACTATACTAGCAGCTGTGTTTTGTAAGGCAGGGAAGGCTTATATGGCCAGTGACCTTTTGAGGTTCCTGTGTACCCCCTTTTGCTCAACCCTTCCGTAGAGAGAGACTAACAGGGCAGACTCACCTCTCAGGTCAAGCTCTGCCGGGATCCACCACATTCCCACAACCTTCCTACATACTACTTAACAACTACTGAATCAAAAAGGAAATAAAGGAAGAAATCAAAATGTTTTAAGAGATCAATGAAAATGAAGACACAAGATATCAAAATATTTAGGACACAGCTAAGGAAGTACTGAGAGGGAAGTTCATAGCCATACAGCACACATTAGGAAACAAGAAAAAGCACAAATAAACAACCTGATTGCACACCTTAAAGGCCTAGAAGAAGAAGAATAAAGGAACTTTAAAGCAACCAGAAGTACAGAAATAACTAAAGTTAGGGCAGAAATCAATAACATTAAAAATAAGAAAACCATACAAAAGATCAACGAAAGTAAATGTTGGTTCTTCGAAAGAGTGAACAAAATCAACAAACCTTTAGCCAGATTCACAAAACAAAAAAGGGAGAAGACACAAATAAATCAGATTGTAAATGAAAGAGGAGATTTAACAACAGACACCACAGAAATTCAACATATCATGCAAGGCTTCTGTGAACAACTATATGACACCAAGCTAGAGAACCTGGATGAAATGGACAATTTCCTAGATACCTATGTCCTTCCAAAATTAAATAAAGAGGAACTAGATAATATGAACAGGCCCAACACAGCCAAGGACATTTAAACAGTTATCAAAAGCCTTCCCAAGAATAAAAGTCCTAGACCAGATAGTTTTACAAATGAATTCTCAAAACTTTCAAGGAAGAGTTAATACCTCTACTTTTAAAAGTCTTCCAGAAGATTGAAGACACTGGAATACTCCCTTCCAGCTTCTATGAAGCCAACATCACCCTGATACCAAAAGCAGAAAGGGACACAACCAAAAAAAAAATAAATAAAGACCAGTAACTCTGATGAACATAGATGCGAAAATATTGAACAAAATCCTAGCCAGCCAGATACAGCAGTATATAAAAAAAGATTGTTCATCATGACCAAGTGGGGTTTATCCCAGGCATGCAGGTTTGATTTAATATACGTAAATCAATCAACGTGATCCAACACATCAATAAAAGCAAGACCAAAAACCACATGGTCATATCAATAGATGCAGAGAAAGCCTTTGACAAAATACAACATCCCTTTATGATCAAAACAATATAAAATATTGGAATAAATGGAAAAATTTTAAGATAATGGAGTCTGTATATAGCAAAACTACAGCCAACATCATACTCAATGGTGAAAAACTGGAAGCATTTCCCCTCAGATCAGGTACTAGACAGGGATGCCCAATATCACCATTACTATTCAACACAGTGTTGGAAGTACTTGCCATCAGCAGGAGCAAGGAAGTAAAGGGATATAGATTGGTAGAGAAGACGTCAAACCCTCGCTATTTGCAGGTGACATGATAGTACACATAGAAAAACCTTAAGAATTCAGCAAGAAGCTTTTGGAAATAATCAGACAATATACTAAGGTGTCAGGCTACAAAATTAACATTCAAAAGTCAGTGGCATTCCTCTGTGAAAACACTAAGTAGAAGAAGGTGAAATCCAGAAATAAATTCCTTTTACTATAGCAACAAAAACAATAAAATATATAGGAATAAACCTAACCAAAGAAGTGAAAGACTTGTATACTGAAAATTATGAGTCACTACTCAAGGAAATTGAAAAAGACACAAAGACATGGAAAGATATTACATGTTCATGGGTTGGAAGAATTAATATCTTTAAAATGAATATACCACCCAGAGCCATATACAAATTTAATGCTATCCCCATCAAGATCCCAACCCCATTTTTTAGGATAATAGAACATATGCTACAAATATTTATCTGGAACCAGAAAAGACCTAGAATTGCCAAAACCATCTTGAGATGAAAGAAAAGAACTGGAGGCATCACACTCCCAGATCTCAGATTGTATTTATAGGGCCATAGTAATCAGAACTGCTTGGTACTGGAACATGAATAGACACACTGACCAGTGGATTAGAATTCAGAGCCCAGAAGTAAATCCCCACACCTATGGACATCTAATCTTTGACAAAGGGGCCCAGACTATTCAATGGGGAAAGCGGAGTCTCTTCAACAAATGGTGTTCAAAAAAATGGGTTGAAACATGCAGAAAAATGAAATGGAACCACTAGATTTCACCAAATACAAAAGTAAATTCCAAGTGGATCAAAGTCCTGGATGTTAGACCAGAAACTATCATATACTTAGAGGAAAATATTGGCAGAACTCTTTTCTGCATAAATTTTAAAGACATCTTCAATGAAACAAATCCAATTACAAAGAAGACTAATGCAAGCATAAACCTATGTGACTCCATCAAATTAAAAAGCTTCTGCACAGCTAAAGAAACTACTACCCAAACCAAGAGACCCCTCACAGAATGGGAGAAGATCTTTACATGCCATACATCAGACAAGAGGCTAATAACAAGAATATATAAAGAACTTGCAAAGCTCAACAACAAGAAAAAAAATAAGCCCATCCAAAAATTGGTGGAGGACATGGACAGAATATTCACCACAGAAGAGATCCAAAAGGCTGAGAAACACATGAAAAAATGCTCCAAATCTCTGATTGTCAGAGAAACGCTAATAAAGACAACAGTGAGATACCACTTCATTCCTGTGAGAATGTCATACATCAGAAAAGGTAACAGCAGCAAAAGCTGGAGAGGTTGTGGGGTCAAAGAATTGCACTACTGGTGGGAATGTAAATTGGTCCAACCTCTGTGTAGAACAGAGAGTTCTGGAGAACTCTAGTAAATGGAGGAACTCTAGTAAACTTATGACCCTGCAATTCCTCTCCTGGGGACATATCCTAAGGAACCCAACACATCCATCCAAAAAGATCTGTGTACACATATGTTCTTGGCAGCACAATTTGTAATAGCCAAAACCTGGAAGCAATCCAGGTGTCCAACAACAGATAAGTGGCTGAGCAAGTTGTGGTATATATATATATAATGGAATACTACTCAGCTATAAAAAATGGTGACTTCACCGTTTTCAGCCGATCTTGGATGGACCTTGAAAAATTCATGTTAAGTGAAATAAGTCAGAAACAGAAGTATGAATATGGGATGATCCCACTCTCAGGCAGAAGTAGAAAAACAAGATCAGAAGAAAAAACACAAGTAGAACCTGAACTGTAATTGGCGTATTGCACCAAAGTAAAAGATTCTTGGGTTGGTGAGTAGGGAAAATACAGATCCAAGATGGTTGACAGAGCATCTAGTGGGGGTTATATTGTTATATGGAAAACTGGGAATGTTATGCATGTACAAACTATTGTATTTACTGTCGAATGTAAAACGTTAATTCCCCAATAAAGAAGTTAAAAAAAAAAATCCCGGTTCCAGCCCCAGGCTCCCCACCTGCAGGGGGGGTCGCTTCAAGGCAGTAAAGGAGGTCTTCAGATGTCTATCTTTCTCTCCCCCCTCTGTCTCCCCTCCTCTATCGATTTCTCTCTGTCCTATCCAACAACAGCAGCAGCAATGACAACAATAATAATAATGACAAAAAGGGGGGGAAAATGGCCTCCAGGAGTAGTGGATTTGTATTGCAGGCACCAAGACCCAGCTGGAGGCCAAAAAAGAAGAAGAAGAAGAAGAAGAAGAAGAAGAAGAAGAAGGAGAAGGAGAAGGAGAAGGAGAAGGAGAAGGAGAAGGAGAAGGAGAAGGAGAAGGAGAAGGAGAAGGAGAAGGAGAAGGAGAAGAAGAAGAAGAAGAAGAAGAAGAAGAAGAAGAAGAAGAAGAAGAAGAAGAAGAAGAGGGGGAGGGGAGGGGGAGGAGGAGGAGGAGGAGGAAGAAGAGGAAGAAGAAGAAGAAGAGGAAGAAGAAGAAGAAGAGGAAGAAGAAGAAGAAGAAGAAGAAGAAGAAGAAGAAGAAGAAGAAGAAGAAGAAGAAGAAGAAGAAGAAGAAGAAGAAGAAGAAGAAGAAGAAGAAGAAGAAGAAGAAGAAGAAGAAGAAATAAAAAATACAGAATGGGAAAGCTATCACGGGAGGGGATGGGATATGGAGATTGGGTGGTGGGAATTGTGCGGAGTTGTACCCCTCCTACCCTATGGTTTTGTTAATTTATCCTTTCTTAAATAAAAAATAAATTAAAAAAAAGAAAGAAAAAAGTCTAAGTAATGAACCCACAAAGGTATGTGTGTTTATATACCCCCCACCACAATAATCTGCCAACCCAAGGACATACCCTCCTTCGCCTACCTTTATCCAAGGGACCCAGGGTTCATGTCACCATATCTGCATTCCAGTTGGCTCAGGAAGGCACACTACTGATGGTCACTCAACTTAGATGCCTGCCATAAAGTCAGGCAAGTTACAAAGTATATCTATATTCCCCATTAACCTGAAATCCTAACACAAAGGTCACAGAGTTAGTTACACATTTCCTAGTTCTGAACAGTCTTATAATGGTACCATGCAAATCCCTGTGTTTTCTTCTTCCTCCAGCAGTCCTTGGGACTACCCAGAACTAGAAAGATCTAAATAACCCACAGCCACACTTCCAGGAGGTAATTCAACATAATAGCCACAGAATATCTTATTTGTCAATTTAGGAAATAGCATACAGTGGACCTAACCCAGGTCACACTCTCCCTTGACCTCATTCTGATGCTTTCTATAGCAAGTTCCATTTCCCAAGGCTCAGGAAGCTTGTTCCTATTCAATGATATGTCCTACCAAGGGGAATAATTTTACACACATCTCTGGCTATGACTAACTGAATCACAGAGTTCTGGAGAACCCCAGTTATTTGTCACATGTATACCTTGCCATGGGGTGTAAGAGGTCTTGTGCAAATCAGGATCCATTCTACTTCTACATCTCCAAAGAAGCTACATAAAATCGATCCTAAAAATGACCTAAACAAAGAATTAGAAATAATATACTATTATAAGAATTGCAGGGACAGGATGCAGAAGGTCAGTATAATATGCGAAAGGGATTCATGCGTGAGGTTCCTAGATCTCAAGCTTAATACCTGGTATCATAAGTCATAAATGAACAGTGTTTTGGATTTTTAAAAAAAGGTGAAATAAGCCAGAAATAGAAGGATAAAAGGATGATCTCATGCATGTTAAAAAAAAGAAAACGCAAAGTAAAAAATTAGGCTGGGTTTGGTGTATTGTAGCAAAGCAAAGGACTCCGGGGAGTGAGAGGAGAAAAGAGGTTGTGGATGGTACTTTGGGGACCTGGTGCATGATGATAGGAAAGAACCTATGCTAGAGATGAGAGTATTTTGCAGATATATAACATGGTGAGATAAGAAATTTTACCCATATGCCAAGTATACTATAAACCATTAACCCTCAGTTAACTAATTAATTAGTTTAAAATAATGATAAATTAAATTGCTTTTTTAAATGAAGCTGCCAAGGAAAAAATAATGCTTGATTATTTGGGTATTCAGTGGGCACAAGCAAAATGCCTCCTTGAGTTTGAAGTAATGTTTATCCTCAAACCACAAAGGGATGGTAATCAGGTGAGATGCCACCTGCCTTTTTCCCTTCCTCAGTGTTAATGCATCATCCTTGCCTCCAGGAGATCAAGCTTATTTTCACTTCTACCACTACTGATGATAATTTCACCAAAATCGTAAGTTCTCAGGATTTATTGCTTCATGTGAGATGCCCAGAAATTGGCCCATAAAGATGGAAGATGAAGTGTTGACAAACATCAACCATTCTGTGAAAGGCACTGAACAGAAGTAAGGATTATGCATCTCAGAACTTTCCAATTTGCAAAATGTATTGCTTAAGTAAAATGTTCTTGACAAAAATGATTGCAAAGGAAAAGACTAGCTTAATAGACTTAAATATTTAAAAGTAAAAAAGGGAATTGTTGGGAGTATGGATCAACCTGTCAATGTCCATATCCAGCAGGGGTAGATAGCATATAATGGTTATGCAAAGAGATTCTCATGCCTGACGCTCCAAAGTCTCAGGTTCAATCCCCCACATCACCGTAAACCAGAGCTGAGAAGTGCTCTGGTAAAATAATAAAATAAAATAATGTCTATGTCCATCAAAGAAGCAATTACAAAAGAAAGAATGCTCTCCTTCTGCACCTCATAAAGAACTTTGGTCCATACTCCCAGAGGGGTAAAGGATAGGAAAAGATAACCAGAGGGCTCTGAGCCCCAATTTCATGAGGACTTGAACTCCCCACTGCAAAAAAAAATAATTCTAAACAAAACAGAAGCAAGAAAACCGTAAGACTTGTGAGAACTCCATTGATTATCTCTGGGAGGTGAGAGCGTGGGGATGAAGAACTTTGGTGGTGAGTGTGGTGTGGAACTGTACATTGGAATCTTATAATCTTGTGACAAACTATTAATAACAAAATTTATTTTTTATATTTATTTTCCTTTTTGTTGCCCTTGTTTTTTATTGTTGTAGTTATTATTGTTGTTGTTATTGATGTTGTCATTGTTGGATAGGACAGAGAGAAATGGAGAGATGAGGGGAAGACAGGGGGAAAGAAAGACACCTGAAGACCTGCTTTACCCCCGTGAAGCAAACCCCACCCCCTTGCAGGTGGGTCGCCAGGGGCTGGAACCGGGATCTTTTTAAATTTTTTTTATTTACTTATTTATTCACTTTTGTTGTCTTTGTTTCTTTTTATTGTTTTAGTTACTATTGTTGTCGTTGTTGTTGGATAGGACAGAGAGAAATGGAGAGAGGAGAAGAAGACAGCGAGGGGGAGAGAAAGACACCTACAGACCTGCTTCACTACCTGTGAAGCTACTCCCCTGTAGGTGGGGAGCTGGGGCCTCGAACTGGGACCCTTACGTTGGTCCTTGCGCTTTGCACCACCTGTGCTTAACCTACTGCGCTACTTCCCGAATACCCTAACCCGGGTCTTTATGCAGGTCCTTGTGCTTCGTGCCACATGTGCTTAACCTGCAATGCTATTGCCCGACTCCCCAAATAAAATATATTTTAAAAGATTTGATCAACAGATAAGTAAAGGATATAAATAAATATATGGGTCAATACAGATGATTTTTTTAAAAGCATAGGGAGAAAGTCCATGATATTAAATTTAATATAGGCTAAAGCAATATTAAAGTATCATGTTAATCCTACTCAATTTGGCAAGACTTCACAAAATAAACAATTTGTAATATGGGCCAAGATGGAATGAAAGTAGAACCTTGTGCCATCATAAATTAAAATGACCTCTTTGGAAAGCAATATTATAAAACACTCCCAAAATTTTCATTCCTGGAAACTTATCATAAGGAAATAATTTAACAAAAAGAAAGAGCTATACATTACAACTATGTTTCTTTCTTTCTCTGCTGTTACAAGAAAATAATAAATATAAATGCATCCAATACTAGGAGAATCACTTTGTAAATTATGGCACACACACAAAAAAATGATATCTGGAACACTGACGAGACTTACTATAAAATAATAATAATAATAGAGGAAATGGAGGATGGGAGGTAGAAAGACATGCAAATGTGGTCTGGGAGGTGGCGCAGTGGATAAAACATTGAACTCTTGAGCATGAGGTCCAGAATTCAATCCCTGGCAACACATGAACCAGAGTGATGTCTGGTTCTTTCTCTCTCTCCTCCTATCTTTCTCATTAATAAATAAATAAATAAATAAATAAATAATTTTTTAAAAGAAAGACATGCAAATATAAAACAAAGTTCAGCCAGAAGTGATGAACTCAACAGAAGGGAATCCCTTGCTACTTCATACTATACTATAACAAATAAGCACACAAATCTTGGGTCCAGGTGGTGGCACACCTGGTTGAGCACACATCTTTACAATGTGCATGAACTCAGGTTTGAGTCCTCTTATCTCCACCTGCAGGGGGAAAGCTCTGCAAATGGTAAAGCAGGGCTGCAGGTCTCTTTTTTTCTCTCTCCCTATCACCCCCTTCCCTCTCGATTTTTGGCTGTTCCTACCCAATAAATAAATAAAGGTAATTTAAAATAATTTTTAAAACTTAAAAAAAGAGCACAGATCTTCAGACAAGATGATAAAACAACACAATAAGGGAATCAGGTGTGGTGGCACAGCATATTAAGTACACATTGTACCAGGTGCAAGGACTCATGAAAGGATCCCAGTTTGAGCCCTGGCTCCCCACCTGCAGGGTGGGCACTTCACAAGCAGTAAAGCAGGTCTGCAGGTGTCTATCTTTCTCCTTTCTTTATCTCCCCCTCCCTTCTCAGATTCTCTCTGTCCTATCCAACAGAAAATGGAAAAGAAAAAAAAAATGGCCACCAGGAGCAGTGGATTCGTAGTGCTAGCACCAAGCCCCAGTGATAATCCTGTGTTGTTAATGTTTTGGGGGCTCCAGCAGGCCAGGCTAGCATCATGGTGGTAGACAGAGACAGACTCGAGGACACACGGCTGGGCTGAGAAGCTGAAGTTTAATCTTTATTCATGAACAGGCAAATCACCACACCATGTGCTTCCCCATGTTTTTCCTTCTGCAGGTGCTGCTGGGACTCTGGATGTCCTTAGCATAGGGGGCGGGGAGAAAGAGGGGCATGAAACTAGCAAGGGCCAAACCATTTCTCTCAGAGGTAGGGGGAAGGGGGCCAAACCAACACGAAGAATACCAACATATTCCCCCTTTTCTTTTTAACTAAATGACCACAGTATCAGGGGTGTGGGGTGAACAGCAACCTATATCGTACAGGCATTTTCAAAAAAGAAACTGGCACAAACATGAAGAAACATGTAAGCGAGTAACAAGAATCAGTGTGCTGCCAAGGGAAGGCCTGAAGGGGCCATTTTTTGCCTTTGGGCAAAACTTTATCAGCTTAAAAAAAAATTTCCTGCCTCTGGGGGGCGTACTTGCCTCGATGGGCATTTTCTAGCATGGGGGGAGGGTGAGGCCTAGAGTCCCAAGGCATGGCTGCAGTCAGTCTTTGAGAAACCCAGCAGCATAAGGGAAGCTGCTAGTATTGTGCAAAGTGTCCGAGGTGTACCAGTGAGTCCGATAGAAGATAGAAGTTCAAAGCAGATGTCCACCAAAGAATTGCCAGGGGGTGAATTCTTGTATGTCTGTCTCGATGGGGAATGTCAGCCATCGGAATTCTGATTTTCTGTAGAGAACTTGACAGCTGCAATTCACTTACTTATGAAACAAAACTTGTAGCAGGTTAGAAGTTTACCACAACTGATAACTATCAAAATTGGAAGTCTCTTCCAGCACGATTCTAAGGCTATTTAAAGTTTAAACAATAAAATGTGGAAAGGCAAACATGAACCATAGAAAGAAAAAAGGCCTCAGGCATGAGAATCATTAGCATAGCCATTGTGTAATCTACCATTTCTAATAAAGAAGGTAATCAAGAGTTTTACATATCAACAAGTCTATTTAACCTTTTGTTACACCCATTCAAGATGGAGACACACCCTAGGTGTGCGCAGGTTTTGTTTAGACCAACTTGGTTAAAATATATTGATATTTAAACTAATTTTTACCTCAGACTTTAAATGTAAGTTAATTTTATCTTTATGAGAATTATGTTGAAAACCTTTTTCCTTTAACTCTGTCTGGTAAGAATATAGCCTTAAAGTTATATTTTTAACCTTAAAGTTAATGTTACCAAACTTTAAACACACACGTAAACATGGTCTTTAATACACAAGGAGAGAAACCTTTGTTGCAAAGACATGTCATTTTAAACACAAATTTAGATCTGTACTGTCTTAGTTGTTGGGGGGGGTCACCATCCGGAGGTGGCTTCCCGCGCAGCTCCATTCCCGCGCAGCTCCACTTCTAGGAATTGTAGGTTGCAATCTCTGGATGAATCTCTGCGTGTTCTAGCTTGTCTGCCTTCAGACCCAAGCTTGAGATCTCGGCCAGGGGGCCCAGTTTCAGCAGGGAGCCCGCGGTCTCCGGGTGGTCTGGGATCTGTCCAGACTTCATAGCACGAGGGCGGGTGGGCCAGTCATGCAGAAGGCGCAGGCGGAGGTGCTACGGGGTGGTGGCCAGGATAGGCTGCCACGGCCCTGCCCCATGGCCCTGCCATGTCTGCTGCCCTGCTCCCAGCAGCCAAGCAGCGTGGAGGAAGCCCACGCCCAATGCCCCGTGCCACGCGGTGGAAAGCCAGCTCATGCGGGCTGGCGTTGGGCTCCTGCGAGCTGGCGTTGGGCAGAAACCACAGAGTGGTCCAGGATAAATGTTCCAGAAACAGCAAAACAGTCTCGTGAAGAAAGGGCAGAGGCCTTTGGAGAGCTCTTCACAAGCAGAAGAGAAGGCCATAGTACATAGGTAGCCAAATTGTCTTCACTTATCTGAGAGATGCGCAGGTCAGGTCCACGTGGGCACCATTTGTTGTTAAGGTTCAGGGGCTCCAGCAGGCCGGGCTAACTTCACGGGGGTAGACAGAGACAACCAGAGACAGAGACTCGAGGACACACGGCTGGGCTGAGAAGCTACAGTTTAATCTTTATTCACGAACAGGCAAATCACCACACCATGTGCTTCTCCATCATTTTCCCTCTGCTGCTGCTGCTGCTGGGACTCTGGACGTACGGGGCGGGGAGAAAGAGGGGCGCGAAACTAGCAAGGGCCAAACCATTTCTCTCAGAGGTAGGGAAAAGGGGACCAAACCAACACAAAGAATACCAACAATCCTGAAGGCAACAAATAAATAAATAAACAAAACAAAACAGAATGAGACTTTCTAAATGGAGACTGAAGAGCTACAAAAACAAAGAAGGGGGGTTGGGCGGTAGCGCAGCGGGTTAGGCGCACATGGAGCAAAGAGCAAGGACAGGCAGGAGGGCTTCCCACCTGCAGGGGAGTTGCTTCACAGGCGATGAAGCAGGTCTGCAGGTGTCTATCTTTCTTTCCCCCTCTGTCTTACCCTCCTCTCTCCATTTCTCTCTGTCCTATCCAACAACGAACAACATCAACAACAATAAGAACTGCAACAGGCTACAACAGGGGCAACAAAAGGAGAAAAAAATGGCCTCCAGGAGCAGTGGATCCATGATGCAGGCACTGAACCCCAGCAATAACCCTGGAGGAAAAAAAAAAAAAAAGAAGGGGAGTCCGGTGGTAGCACAGCAGGTTAAGCACAAGTGTGGCAAAGTGCAAGGGCCAGCATAAGAGTCCCCACCTGCAGGGGAGTGGCTTCACAAGGAGTGAAGCAGGTCTGCAGGTGTCTTTCTCTCCCCCCTCTGTCTTCTGCTCCTCTCTCCATTTCTCTCTGTCCTATCCAACAATGACAACATCAGTAACAACAACAATAACCACAACAACAATAAAATACAATGGAAACAAAAAGGGAAAATTTTAAAAAGTCAATAAAATTAAAAAAAAAACAAAACTAAAGACCAAAACAATATTATGGAACTATCTAATTGAGGACAACCAAGAAAGATTGGCTTAAATTTTTAATTACTAAAATTAAAGTCTTGCTTCACAACTGCAATAAGAGAATTTGTTAAAGATAAGAGATATGAAAAGCATAGGGATCTTTGACTTCTTTAATATACAGCCCAATTGAGATTTAAGAAATATACTTAAAATACATTACAAGTAATTTTTCTAGTAAATGAATTTTCAGTTCAAAAGGGCATAATTCACTAAGAAAAATGTTACTCAGAATATCTGAGGCCTGTTGGGAAATTGTGAGCAGGTGGTTGAACTTGGCAGGGCTTGACTTGAGGGGACATCCATCCTCTCCCTGCCCCCCAAAGCACCCTACATTCCATGCTACCAATGGCCCATCCCTTTATTATTTAAATATCAATCTCCTGCCTTGTCTTACAATTGACTAAAGGTCTCCTTCCTAAGTCCTGGCAGGGTATTGCTAATTCCAGCCAGCTGATTCCTAGCAACAGTTGCTGGGGACTTTCTACCTTTCCAGCCCCTCTCCTATGTATGGATTGTGACACCACTTCCAGGGCAGGCTTGTCCTGGGGAAGGGGAAAGGAGAAAGGGGGGCATGCAGGGAGAGGTGGACATCAGCCATTGCGGTTTTTGGCTCCATATGGTTTTAACCAGGTGCCTACACTCCAGACTCTGAGGTGCCCACATGAATAAGGATTTGTATTGCTACCTCCAGGAACTTGGTTCCTGGGTTATCTCTCCCTCCTACAATGCTAGCCCAACAGAGGTCATGTGGAATAACAATGGCAGGGACTGCCCCACTCTCTGGAGAGAGGAGGCTGGGAGTATGGATCGACCTGTCAACGCCCATGTTCAGCAGGGAAGCAATTACAGAAGCCAGACCTTCCACCTTCTGCATCCCACAATGACCTTGGATCCATACTCTCAGAGGGTTAAAGAATAGGAAAGCTATCAAGGGAGGCGATGGGATAGGGAGTTCTGGTGGTGGGAACTGTGTGGAGCTGTACCCCTTTTATCCTATGGTTTTGGTCAGTGTTTCCTTTTTATAAATAAATAATAAAAAAAATACTCTGCCTGAAATGAGTGCAGCCTAGAATGTTCCAAGCTATAACCATGGAATGCACGCTCAGACCTACAGGGAGGCAGAGGTTACACAGACTCCTGTGCTGAATATGGGCCCCAGATCAGATTGGTGGGTGTTCCAGTTAATGGTGTTTATATACTTTTCCCATATTTAGGAGTTACTCTCTTCCCTGATCCAGCTTTGTAGTCCTATTTCCAACTCTGACACCATCTCCCCCCCGATAATACCTTTCACCCACCTGCATGGTAGGGTCAGACTCACGTAAACATTAGTGAAGTTGGGGCCAGGTGGTGGCGCGCCTAGTTAAGCACACACATTATCATGCACAAGGACCCAGGTTTAAGCCCTCGGTTACCACCTGCAGAGGGGAAGCTTCACGAGTGATGAAACAGTCCTGCAGGTTTCTCTCTGTTTCTCTCTCTCTCTTAGCCTCCCCCTCCCCTTTCAATTTCTCTGTCTCTATCCAAAATAAACTAAAAACTATTTTTTGTGATTTGGTTTTTTTATTTTATTTATAAAAAAGAAAACACTGACAAAAACCATAGGATAAGAGGGGTACAGCTCCACACAGTTCCCACCACCAGAACTCCATATCCTATCCCCTCCCTTGATAGCTTTCCTATTCTTTATCCCTCTGGGAGTATGGACCCAAGGTCATTGTGGGATGCAGAAGGTGGAAGGTATGGCTTCTGTAATTGCTTCCCCTCTGAAAATGGACACTGACAGGTCAATCCATACTCCCAGACTGCCGCTCTCTTTCCCTAGTGAGGCGGGGTTCTGGGGAATCTGAGCTCCAGAACACATTGGTGGGGTTGTCTGTTCAGGGAAGTCTGTTTTACTGTATTTACATGTTTGATGATTCTAATAAAGATTGTCATGTAATTGTCCTATAGTTGATATATATAGATATATATATTTCCAGTATATCTTGTGGCCAATTGTATACAGTGTCTCTTCTAAAGACTATCAAGGGTGGGTTTTCTGGAAGGTGGCACAGTGGATAAAGCATTTGACTGTCAATCATGAGGTCCCAAGTTCAATTCCTGGCAGCTGGCAGCACATGTACCAGAGTAATACTGGTGTACTCTCTCTCTCTCTCAACCTCTCTCTCCCCCCTCCTCTCTCTTCTCTCATTAATTAATAAACTATTTTTTAAAATAAAGTTTATCAAGGGGTGACAATAATGTTGATGCTAGACTAGGAGATGTATCTTACTTTCTTTTCTGTAGTTAGTTGAGTAGATAGAGTGACTGAGGGAAGTTAAGTAGGTGGTATGAGAGGTGGATGTCTAGGCTTAAGTAGTAAATATTTGATTAGACAATTCAAGGTGCCTTCTTTAGGCCTTTCTACTTGCTTCTCAGATTATTAGGTCTAAGTCTAATCACAACAGACTATTAAGCTCTTTTACTTTCAGGTATATAGTTGCTTCTAACTTATGGATAAGTGTATACGTGTACCCAGGTCCCCTAGGCCCTAGCCTATATCTAGGATCTGTACCTCTGTTAGAGAGCATGCCATTTGAAATGGAACTAGGTAGTCCCATGTGTTAGGGAAAGTCTTATCAAATTATTGGAGTTAGAAGGTTGATGTCTCAGGCTTGGTTTCTGTGGATACAATCAGAAGTGAAAAGGCCATGGTAGCATAATGTAGCAGTGGCTGGACTAGTGCAGATGAAGAGTTGGGGGGGGGGGGGGTATCTCCGCTTTGTAGATAGCCACTAGGCCTATTTGAGTTATATTCCAAAGGGCATGTGGCTATACTAGGTTTGTTTTTTTTTTGGTTGTTTTGTTTTGTCTTGTCTTGTTTTGGTTTGGTTTTTTCCCCCTGAGCCTGAATTCTGATGTGCAGGTGGATCCAAGTTATTGTCTGGGGAGATGATTTCATGGCTAGAAAAAGGACCAGAAAGCTGGATCAGGGAAGAGAGTAGCTCCCAAATATGGGAAAGGTGTATAAATATTATTGACTAAAATAGTAAAGTCATGGGCTCCTTGGAATACACCTCAAATAGACTTTCTAGCTTTTCCCCAAATATCATCTGCTATATTCTTACCTTTAGGTTTCTGATCATTAAACTATTTGTTCTGCTTTATATATTAATGCTTTTTCAGACATCAAGTTGCAGTTGCTACCATGACACCAACCTGACTTCCCTGGGCAGACAACCTCACTAAATTGTACTGGAACCAGTAATATAAAAAACATGAAAAGAAAGGCTAGTAGTGAGCAACAAATCAATTTAAATATATAACCAAAACCAAATATCTATGGTAAATACATTCATATAACTGAATATGAATATTGGAAATCTGAGAAATTAAGATGTTCATAATCTAACTTTAAAAATAAAGAAACAAGTGCAGAACTGCTAGGAGGAAATGCATAAATTTTTTTAACTGTTTTCTTTTAATTTTTTATATTTATTTATTTCCCCTTTTGTTGCCCTTGTTTTTATTGCTGTAGTTATTATTGTTGTTGTTAAATAGGATGTCGTCGTTGTTAAATAGGACAGAGATAAATGGAAAGAGGAGGGGAAAACAGAGAAGGGGAGAGAAAGACAGACACCTGCAGACCTGTGAAGCGACTCCCCTGCAGGTGGGGAGCCAGGGGCTCGAACCGGAATCCTTATGCTGGTCCTTGCGCTTTACACCATCTGCACTTAACCCACTGAGCTACCTCCCGACTCCCAGAAATTCGTAAATTTTAATGTTCTCCTCTTTGTTCACAGGAGTACATTATACTAGATAAAAAAACTAAAACATGTAGCTTTTAAAGTCTCCAACCAACACTAATGAAAAAGATAAATAAATGAAAGATATATGCACTCTACATTCATAACTACACAATTTGCAACAGCTAAAATATGGGATCAACCTAAATGACCATCAGTGCATGACCAGATAAAGAAGTTACCTGAAATTTAAAAAAAGGTATTGAATGGTGTTAAATTATACTCCTATTAACATATAACCTTATAAATCACTACTTATTCAATATGTCAGGGGAAAAACAGACTGAATGTCTCCAAGTTCTTTAACTCTATACTTTTGAGTATATAAGATTATATATTCCTTTAGTCTAAGCACTTGATGTTTCAAGTGCTTAACCCGGTACACTACTGCCAGCCCCTCCTCTTCCTTTCTAAGTCATACCTACAACTATCACTACTTATGAATATACCTTCCCCCCCCCCCATGTCTTGATGAAAATGGAATCTAGAGCCCTCTGGTCATCTTTCCCTAGCATTTCTCCCCCTCTGGGAATATGAACCAAAATTCTCTACAGGTTACAGAAGGTGGGAGTTCTGGTCTCTAGTTGCTTCTCCACTGGACATGGGCATTGGCAAGTCAGCCCCCCAACCTGTTTCCATCTTTCCCTAGTGGGATAGGGTTCTAGAGAAGTGAGATTCTGTAACACATTGGTGAGTTTGTCTGCTCAGGGAAGTCAGGATGTAATCATAATAGCATCTGCAACTTGGTGGCTGAAAGGCAGTAAGATATAAAGCAGGACAAAGTGTATAATAAACAGGAACCAAAAAGCAGGAATAGAGCAGCCTGTATTTCTTGATACTTCTCCCCTTGATCCCTTACCCTATTAAGCTGCTTCTGCTGAACTCAACTAAATCAATGCAACCAGTGCCACTGCTACATTATGCTACCATGGCCTTTTCACTTCTGATTGTATCCACAGAAACCAAGCCTGAGACATCAACCTTCTAACTCCAATAATTTGATAAGACTTTCCCTAACACATGGGACTACCTAGTTCCATTTCAAATGGCATGCTCTCTAACAGAGGTACAGATCCTAGATATAGGCTAGGGCCTAGGGGACCTGGGTACACGTATACACTTATCCATAAGTTAGAAGCAACTATATACCTGAAAGTAAAAGAGCTTAATAGTCTGTTGTGATTAGACTTAGACCTAATAATCTGAGAAGCAAGTAGAAAGGCCTAAAGAAGGCACCTTGAATTGTCTAATCAAATATTTACTACTTAAGCCTAGACATCCACCTCTCATACCACCTACTTAACTTCCCTCAGTCACTCTATCTACTCAACTAACTACAGAAAAGAAAGTAAGATACATCTCCTAGTCTAGCATCAACATTATTGTCACCCCTTGATAAACTTTATTTTAAAAAATAGTTTATTAATTAATGAGAGAAGAGAGAGGAGGGGGGAGAGAGAGGTTGAGAGAGAGAGAGAGTACACCAGTATTACTCTGGTACATGTGCTGCCAGCTGCCAGGAATTGAACTTGGGACCTCATGATTGACAGTCAAATGCTTTATCCACTGTGCCACCTTCCAGAAAACCCACCCTTGATAGTCTTTAGAAGAGACACTGTATACAATTGGCCACAAGATATACTGGAAATATATATATATCAACTATAGGACAATTACATGACAAACTTTATTAGAATCATCAAACATGTAAATACAGTAAAATTTAAGGTTAACTTAGACCCCACTAAAATCCTAGGTATCTTTCCTCCCTAACCTGAAGCCAGATCCTATAACACTAATACCAGTTTGAATATAACAAATGACACATAACAATTTGATAACTTTATGGGGATTGGGTGGTGGGAATTGTGTGGAGTTGTACCCTTTCTACCTTATGTTTTTGTTCACTAATCCTTTCTTAAATAAAAAAAATTTAAAAAAAGAGAAAAAAAAAAAGAAAAAAAGTAAAAAAAAAAAAAGAAAAAAATAAAAAAAAACAATTTGACAACTAGGAGAAAGTCTAAGCTTATCAGATAAAGAAAGGACTATAGAAGCTGAATAAAGGCAAGAGACTAGCTCACTACAGAAGCCAGACCTTCCACCTTCTGCACCCCATAATGTCCCTTGGTTCATGCTCCCAGAGGGATAAAGAATATTCCTATTAATAGCTATCAGGGGAGGGGATGGGATGCGGAGTTTTGGTGGTGGGAATTGTGTGCCCTCTTATCCTATGGTTTTTGTCAGTGTTT
This sequence comes from Erinaceus europaeus, assembly GCF_950295315.1. Classification (NCBI taxonomy): domain Eukaryota; kingdom Metazoa; phylum Chordata; class Mammalia; order Eulipotyphla; family Erinaceidae; genus Erinaceus; species Erinaceus europaeus. Next base: position 125,640,341 of record NC_080163.1, on the reverse strand, counting down.
CCTTTTTATAAATAAAAATTATTTTTTAAAAAAATCACCAAAAAAAAAAAAAGATGGCCTTTTTGGTCAATACCAGGCCACCCCATCACCAGGTGCTCTAGTCAGGGAATCTTTGGATTCCCACATATATACGATGGGCTAGACCTCTAATAGATCCCTCTCTCCATCACTGGTCACTTCCAAGAGGAATGTCATCATGAGCCCTCTCATTGGCCACTCCAGGAACTTTCCCTCACTATAAAGTAGCAACAGTAGGGACTGTACCACTTTCCAAAGAAAGGCTGAGTCATCCTACTCTGCCACTCAAGGAAGACTGGTCCTGAAATGAGTGCAGTCTAAGTGTTCCCAGCTGCTAGCTCAGACTGACAGGGACTCAGAGGCTACTCAGGCTCCTGTACTAAATATGAATTGATATGAGCCCTAGGTCAGATCAATGGGGTAAACAATTAATTGTACTTATATACTTTCTTCCATTTGGGAGCTACTCTCTACCCTAACTCAGCTTTCTAGCCCTATTATCAACTCTTCTTCCCACACAGTATTTTTAGTTCATTTCCATGTTAGCTATCAAGATCAAGCAAAAATTACTCAAGTCATGGGCCCCTAAGAACATACCTAAAATAGATCTCCTAGCTTCTTTCCACTCCAGGATCCCTATTCTCAACTGCTCTATTCTGACTTTTTTGATGTCTGTTTATTAAAAATTTTGTTCTGCTTTATATCTTACTGTCTTTCAGCCACTACAGTGCAGATGCTACTATGATTCCATCCTGAACTCCATAGGCAGATGACTTCACCAATGTGTCCCAGAGCCTCACAGCTCCATAACCCTACCACACTAGGGAAAGATAGAAACAGGCTGGAAAAAATAGAAACAGGAAGACAGAAAAAGATAGAATCAGCCTGCCAATGCCTATGTCTGGTGGAGAAGCAATTACAGAAGCCAGAACTCCTACCATCTGCAGCCCATAAAAAATTTTGGTCCATACTCCCATAGTGGGAGAAATGTTAGGAGAAGATGACCAGAGGGCTCTTACTTCCAATTTCATCAGGACCCGGAGAAAGGATATATATATATATTACATATATATATAAAATATTTATATATATTCAGAAGTAGTAATAGGTATAGGTGTGGCTTAGAAAGGAAGAAAAGGCAAGATCATAGGAAAAAATATGGGAATATGTAGATGTAGATGACATAGATAGATACATAGATAGATATAGACATATAGTTACAGACATAATAGTCAACCCATATCTGTGACCTTGGGAGAATCACTGCAGTCTCCAATGGAGGGAATGGGGACAGAGAACTTTAGTGGTGGGAGTGGTGTGGAATTGTACCCGTTATTTTGTAATTTTGTAAATCAATAGTAAAATAAATAAATAAATGCACATCAGATGCAGCATAATGGTTATGCAAAAGACTTCCATGCCTGAAGCACCTAGGCCCTAGTTTCAATCCCCAGCACCACCTTAAACCAGAGCTGAGCAGTGCTCTGATTTCACTCTCTTTGTTTCTACCTGAATCTCTTTCATTAAAATAAAATAAATAAAATATTTTTAAAACAATATAAAGAAAGGTTCATTAGTAGAAATGCTGGCCAAACATGGTTGCTTGCACAAAGAGATGTTATGGACAAAGAGTTGGCAATGCCCATCCAAGCACCATTAGAGTTAAGTGGATACTGGTATCGGAGTTTTTTTGGCATTATTTCCCATCTAGAACAGAGGCTTTGAACCTAGGACCTCATGGCTGTACTTCCCTGGTTTTGTGAACCTCCTGAAATTGTTTATGCAAGTGTGCATCTTTCTTAAGAGCCAACTGATTCATATTCTCAAATGGGTCATAAGGTCAAGGTTAAGTCCTACTAATGTAATGAGTGAAAGTGTTTCAGTCACCCTCAAAGAAAAAAATTCTTCTGAAAAAATGAACCAAACTCTTTTGTCTATTCCAGTCTTGTCTTTAGAATGGCACTCTCTAACAATCAGCTTTCCTTTGTGGCTTGCCTCCAGGAAGAATAAGCACTAAGTGACTGATGAGGGCACTTGGCTCCACCTGAAAATTGTGTTTTTCCTTGTGAAATAAGAACTGGGTATGCCAGGAAAGGGGGGAATGCATTATGCCATGCAAATACAACAGAACTTGGGAATAATCAGCAGTATTTGTTGTATTTATGCTCCAGGAGCCTTGTGTTATCTCATTTAATAGTAAACCTGCAGGGGGGTTGGGCAGTATAGCGCAGCAGGTTAAACATGGCCCAAAGTGCAAGGACCAGCTTAAGAATCCTGGTTTGAGCCCCTGCTCCTCACCTGCAGAGGGGGTCACTTTGCAAGCGATGAAATAGGTCTGCAGGGTCTATCTTTCTCTCCCCCTCTCTGTCTTCCCATCCTCTCTTGATTTCTCTCTGTCCTGTCCAACAACAACAGCTACAACAACAATAACAACCACAACAAGGGCAACAACAAGGGCAACAAAATAGGAAAAATGACCTCCAGGAGCAGTGGATTCGTAGTGCTGGCACCGAATGCCAGAGATAACCCTGGAGGCAAAAAAAATAAAGGAAGAAAGAGAGAAAGAAAGAAAGAAAGGAAGGAAGGAAGGAAGGAAGGAAGGAAGGAAGAAGAAAAGAAAGAATAGTGAACCTGCAGGGAAGAAATTATGATCCCCATGTTCTTTTTCTTCAAAAGCTTTTTACTACTATTATTATTATTGAGAAATAGAGGTAAGTGGGAACAGAGCATCATTCTGGCACATGTGATACTGGGGATTCAAATTGGGGACTTTATATCTGAAAGTCCAGTGCCTGTGCCACCTCATAGGCCACTATCCCCATTTTCATAAGAAGAAATAAAAGCTCACAGAGATTAAGAAATTTTTTCAGGATCATACAATTGCCATCCATGTGTTTTCTTTCTTTCTTTTTCTTTTTTCTTTTTTTTTTAAGATTTTATTTATTTATTAATGAGAAAGGTAGGAGGAGAGAGAGAAAGAACCAGACATCACTCTGGTACATGTGCTGCCAGGAATTGAACTCAGGACTTTATGCTTGAGAGTCTAATGCTTTATCCACTGCACTACCTCCTAGACCACTCTTTTTTTTAATTTTATTTATTTAATCCCTTTTCTTGCCCTTGTTGTTTTTTATTATTGTAGTTATTATTGTTGTTGTCGTTGTTGTTGGATAGGACAGAGAGAAACGGAGAGAGGAGGGGAAAACAGAGAGGGGGAGAGAAAGATAGACACCTGCAGACCTGCTTCACCACCTGTGAAGCGACTCCCCTGCAGGTGGGGAGCCGGGGTTCGAACCGGGATCCTTATGCCGGTCCTTGTGCTTCGCGCCACCTGCGCTTAACCCGCTGCGCTACAGCCCGACTCCCTCTTTTTTTTTTTAATCTTTATTTATTTATTGGCTAGAGACATCCAGAAATTGAGAGGGAAGGAAGAAATAGAGGGAGACAGAGAAACACCTGCAGCACTGCTTTACCATTCGCAAAACTTTGCCCCTGAATGTGGGGACCAGGGCCTTGAACCTGTGTCCTTGAGCACTGTAACGTGTGCACTCAACCAGGTGTACCACCACTCAACCTTCCATATGTTTTCCATACTGCCATCAACATCCACCGACCCCATCTGAGTGACAGGAATAGTATTATTGGGCTTCATAGTAACTTTGGTTGTGGTGCTGCTATCTTGATACTCTTTGTACAGTGTTCTAGTCTCTGGTCACAGAGACTGGGACCCTGGCACAGCTCCCTGGAATAACCCCCAGGACAGAGAGAGTGACTCAAGGATGGAAAGATGACTCTATTGGTGCTATCAGAGTTCTTTTCTAAAGAAAGACATAAAATGGTTTGTATGAAGAAGGAAAGCACAGAGGGTCCTTTATCTCACAGGCTTTGGAGAAAATAAAACTTCAAGAGAAAAGAATAAAGTCGACTAGAAATCAGAGGTGAGGGCAACCTGCACCCCTGTGGTCCTGGACTAGAAGTCCCTATTCCAGCTGTTCTTCTTTGTAAATTTGAATTTCTCTTTTGGTAGCTTAAATGGACAAATGGAGCCACTCAAGGGGAGAAAGTGCATTAGCAATATATTTCATAACTATCTCTTGTTGCATTTATCCTTCATATCAAACCTATAAGGGTTTTATAAAATTTAAAAACAAAACCCATTGGTGTCCTGGAGCTCTGCTTCCTCAGAGCCCTGTCCCACTAGGAAAGAGAGAGAGAAAGGCTGGATCAACTTGTCAACGCCCATGTTCATCAGGGAAGCAATTACAGAAGCCAGAACACCTTCAGCACCCCATAATGACCCTGGGTCCATACTCCCATGGGCTTAAAGAATAGGAAAGCTATCAGGGGAGAGGATGGAATACGGAGCTCTGGTAGAGGGAATTATACCCCTCTTATCCTATGATTTTGTCTATATTTCCATTTTATAAATAAATAAATTTAAAAAAAAAGAAAAGAAAGAAAAGAACAATGGGACCGGGTGGTAGCGCAGTGGGTTAAGTGCCCATGGTGCAAAGCACAAGGACCTGCGTAAGGATCCCGGTTCGAGCCCCCGGCTCCCCATCTGCAGGGGAGTCACTTCATAGGCGGTGAAGCAGGTCTGCAGCTGTCTATCTTTCTCTCGCCCTCTGTCTTCCCCTCCTCTCTCTATTTCTCTCTGTCCTATCCAACAACAAATGACATCAACAACAACAATAACAAGTCTACAACAACAAGGGCAACAAACGGGGAAAAAATGGCTTCCAGGAGCAGTGGATTCATGGTGTAGGCACTGAGCCCCAGCAATTACCCTGGAGGCAAAAAAAAGAAAAGAAAAGAAGAGAAAAGGAAAGGAAGGGAAGGGAAGGGAAGGGAAGGGAAGGGAAGGGAAGGGAAGGGAAGGGAAGGGAAGGGAAGGGAAGGGAAGGGAAGGAGGGAGGGGAAGGGAAGGGAAGGGAAGGGAAGGGAAGGGAAGGGAAGGGAAGAGAAGAGAAGAGAAGAGAAGAGAAGAGAAGAGAAGAGAAGAGAAGAGAAGAGAAGAGAAGAGAAGAGAAGAGAAGAGAAGAGAAGAGAAGAGAAGAGAAAAGAGATAAGATGACACTTTGGTGGTTGTCATAGGTGAAGGGTAGAGGGCAGGCAAAACAAGTGAAGGGAGTCAAGAAGTATAAGATTCCAGTAACAAAATAAATAAGACCTAGGGATACAGAGGACAGTATGGTGACTATAGTTAGCAGTAATTACTGCATATTTGAAAGCTGCTAAGAGAGTAGATATTACTTTTTTTTACAAGCCATTTTTATTTGTGATTAATAGAGGGTTACAAGACTGTAAGATTACAGAGTGTAGTTCCACACCACATCCACCGCCAAAGTTGTGTGCCCCCAACAATAACCACTATGATTCTCAAAAAGTCCTAGAGACTGTTTACGTCTGGGTTTTTTGTTTACCACAAGCTCATGGGTTTCTGCTTTCTAGATTCTGCTTGGGTGAGACCATTTAGTAGTTGTCTTTCACCTTTTTAATTATTTTGCTAAGGTTACTCTCCTCTAGTTCCATTCATTTTGTTCTAAAGGACACAATATTGTTTTTTTTATTGCAAAGTAGTACTCCATGGACTATATATCCCATAACTTATTTTTTGCTAGAATGATTTTTTTTTATTGTGTGTTGCAAATATATAGATATTAAATTTTAGAATTTACAGTGGTAGTTAACTTTTCAATACACTCTTTCCTAAGTAAAACATTAGGTGCATGCCCACTTAATAAATAACCACTGACTTTCCATATGGAAGTTAATTACATGGTTATGCTGTCTTTCTTTTACTAGTGACTTAATATTTATTTACAAAATTATAAGATAATGGGGGTACAAATCCACACTGTTCCCACCACCAGAGTTCTGTATCCCCATTCCCTCCATTGGAAGCTACCAATTGGAAGTTCTCCCAAAGTTGTAGATATGGGTTGACTATTATTTCTATAACTGTCTATATTTTTATATATTTGCCCTTTTTCCTATGGTCCTACCTTCTCTTCCTTCCTAAGTCACACCTAATCAGTACTTCCTTCTTTTTTCAGTCTCTTTTCTCTCTGGATCCTAATGGAATTGGAGTTCAGAGACCTCTGGTCATCTTCCCTTAACATTTCTCCCCTCTGGGAGTATGAACCAAAATTCTTTTTTGGATACAGAAAGTGGGAGTTTTAGCTTCTGTAACTGCTTCTCCACTAGACCTAGGTGTTTGGCAGGTCAATCCACACCCCCAATTTCTATATTTCCCTAGTAGGGTAGGGTTCTGCCCCGACCAGCAGGGCAGTGAGCAGGGGCTAGGAACCCAAAAAGACCTGGAATGAAAGGGACACGAGACACAAAAGAATGACAGTAAGACAGGTTTCTGATCAAGCTGCAAAATTTTATTGTGTTCACAGGCATTATAAGGCTTTGGGGAAGGAGAGGGAATGCTGGAGGAGGGGGAGCAAACTTCAAAGCGGAATGTTCCTTGCAACAAATGGCGGAAACCAAACTGTGTGTTGACTCACTTGATTACTGATAAATGGTTTACCTGAGGGGAAATGGCCTGTCCAGGGGGGAATTAACACTTGTCTTGAGGGGTTCCAGTGTCTCAAAGCATATCATCTATCAAGCAGAGAAATGGCTCCTGGCAGGGTTCTGGAGAGGTGAGGCTCCAGGACACACTGGTGAGGCCACCTGCCCAGGGAGTTCAAGACAGAATCACAGTAGCATCTGCACCTTGGTGCCTGAACACCTTGGTGGTAAGATATAAAGCAGGACAAAATTTTAATAAATAGGAACCAAAAAGTCAGAATAGAGCAAATAAGAACAGGGATCTTAGAATGGAAAGAAGCTAAGAAGTCTATTTTAGGTATGATCCTCAGAGCCTATGACTTTTGTAGTTTTGCTTAAGTTTGATAGCTAAAATGGAGATGAACTAAAAATATTGTGTGGAGGGGGTTGGGTGGTAGCACAGCAGGTTAAGCACATCTGGCACAAAGCAAAGGACCAGCATAAGAATCCCAGTTCAAGCCCCCGACTCCCTGCCTGCAGGGAGGTCGCTTCACAAGCAGTGAAGCAGGTCTGCAGGTGACTATGTTTCTCTTCCCTTCTCTGTCTTCCCCTCTGTTGGGCAGCCCCCCTGCTCCATCTTCCATTGCTGACACTATGGCCTATTTACATAATCATTGTTTTGCCTGATCTATCTTCTTTCTACCTCAAGACCCGCCCTGCCTGCAGGGTACATTAATCCCGACAGTTAAAACCCTAGCTACCATTGATACAGAAGCTTTCTACCTTCCTGCTCTTTCCTTTTCTCCACCCTCTTTCCTAGCCATTTCCTTTTCTGACTTGCCACTTCCAGTTCCAAATATATAAAAGCGTTGTCTCTGATCAATAAAGACACTTTATTCCCGCTTTGCCATGAGTTCCTGGTCTCTCTCCCATGTTGCTGTGTTGGTATGCTTCTAATTCTGCTTCTAAAACCCCTTCTGTTTCATTGGTTTAATCCCCCCTGCTTAACACTGTATTCTATTTACATAACCACTGTTAACTAAGCACCGCCCTGCCTGTAGGGCATTGGTTTAATCCCCACTGGTTCATGATGCCTTTTTGCTCTGCCCCCTCTCCTAGTACACCCTGATTTCCACCAGTCTTTTTTCGCTCCACCCTCTCTATGTCACATCCTGTTTCCACCCTACTTGGCAAGTATATATAAGGACAGGATTGTGATTAGAGATAGCTTATATTGCTCTGCGTTCCACATGAATAAAGAGATACTACTTCCCAGCTCAGCCATGAGTCCCTGGTCGTCTGTCTCCCGCTTGTGAAGCTAGCCCAGCATTGCTGAGTAAGCAGCAGCCCAGGTTGGCTCCCGTGGAGTTCTCTCCAACCCAGAGAGCATGTGCCCGGGAAGAAACACCCTCACGTTAGCCCGGCACCCCTCCTCTCTTGATTTCTCTCTGTCCTATCTAACAACAACGACAGCAATAACAACAACAATAATAATGATAAACAACAAGGGCAACAAAATGGGGGAAAAAATGGCCTCCAGGAGCAGTGGATTTGTAGTGCAGTCACTGAGCCTCAGCAATAACCCTGGAGGTGATATATATATATAGTGGGAAGATAGTGTCAGAGTTGAGAATAAGACTAGAAAATTGGATCAGGGCAGAAAGTATCTCCTAAACTTGAACAAAATCTATGATTAAAATTAATTACTTACCCCACAGATCTGACCCAGGGTCCATATATATTCATATTTAGCACAAGAGCCTGAGTAACCTCTGACTCCCTGTTAGTCTGAACTTGCAGCTCATGATCACTGCTAAGAACATTCTAGGCTGCACTCATTTCAGGACTAGTCTTCCTCCAGTGGCAGGGTAGGATGACCCAGCCCCCTTTTGGAGAGTGGGGCAGTCCCTACCATTGCTAATTCATAGTGAAGGCCTGGTCCTAGAGAGGCTCACAAGAGAGCTTATGATGATATTCCTCTTGGAAGTGACCAGTGATGGTATAGAGAGAGATCTATTAGAGGTCTAGGCCCATCGTATCTATGTGGAAATCCAAGGATTCCCTGACTAGAGCACCTGGTGATGGGGTGGCCTGGTAGTGACCAAAAAGGCTATCATTAAGCAAGCCAGTCTCTAGCTTTTAGCCAGCTTCTGTAGTCCTTTCTTTAACTGATGAACTTAGATTTTCTCCCGGTTATTAAATTGTTGAGTGTCATTGGTTGTATCCAAACCAGTATTAGATTTATGGGGTTTGGTTTCAAGTTAGGGAGGAAATAAGCCTAGGGCTTAAGTGAGATCTTAAGTTTTACTTGTCTGATTCTAATAGAGGTTGTCATAGGGACAATGATTGTCCTTTAACTGATATATATACTTTTGCCAGTTTTCCTCTTGGCTAATTGTATACAGTATTTTTTCTAGAGATCATCAAGGGGGTGATATTAATGCTGTTGCTGTCAGAGAGATTTTGTGTAGTTAATTGAGTAGATACAGTAATTGAGGGAAGTTAAGTAGGAGGTAGGAGAGGGTGGTGTCTAGGTCTAAGTAAAAAATACATAATTAGACACCTTATAATGTCTTCTATTTGCTTGCTGAGTGTACTAAGTCTAATCACAGCAGGCAGTCACTTTTACTTTAAGGTATATAAAGTAATTCCATTTTTATTTGTATAAGGACTTCCCATATAGTTTTCCAAAGGAGCTGTACCAGTTCAAATTCGCACCAATAGTGTAACAAAGTCCCTTTTTCTCTACAACCTGGCCAATACCTGTTATTTCCAGTTTTATGGATTAAGGCCATTCTCACAAGTCTAAGATGGAATCTTAGTGTAGTTTCAATTTGCATTTCTCTAGTGATAAATAAAGTGGAGCCTTTCTTCAGTTTCTGAAGGCCATGAATATGTCTCCTTTAGAAAGCTGTCTATTCATTTAAAAGTAGATCCTGGGAGTCACGGGTAGCAACGGGTTAAGTGCACGTGGCACAAAGCACAAGGACCGGCATAAGGATCCTAGTTTCAGCATCCAGATCCCCACCTACAGGGGAGTCACTTCACAAGCAGTGAAGCAGGTCTGTAGATGTCTATCTTTCTCTCCCACGCTCTGTCTTCCCCTCCTCTCTCCATTTCTCTCTGTCCTATCCAACAATGACGACAACAGTAACAACAACAATAATAACTACAACAATAAAACAAGGGCAACAAAAGGGAATAATAAAGAACTATTAAAAAAGTAGATCTTGGGGAATCGGAGGGTAGCGCAGCGGGTTAAGCGTACGTGTTGCAAAGCACAAGGACCGTAAGGATCCGGGTTTGAGCCCAGCTCCCTACCTGCAGGGGAGTCGCTTCACAGGCAGTGAAGCAGATCTGCGGGTGTCTCTTTTTCTCTCCCCCTGTTTTCCCCTCCTCTCTCCATTTCTCTATGTCCTATCTAACAATGACATCAATAACTACAACAACAGTAAAAAAAACAAGGGAAATAAATAAATAAAAAGAAAAAAATTAAAAGTAGATCTTAAGAGATTTTATCATAAAAAATTCTACCTTTTTATCATTCATTGATGTGTTAATCATTTAATCAAATGTTGAATCATGCCATATGCCTGGAACTAATGTAATGCCACATTACATTCTTCAATGGAAACAACTCTAAAGTATATTATATTCTTTTGTATCTCTAATTTTGTGCAAAACTTAGAGAAGTTAGTGGCTAAGGAAATTGCTCACAGTCATGACAGAAGTGAATGACAAACCAGAATTTAGGAGGCAGGACTCCACCTTAATCATCATGTTTTATTTTATATCCTACAAGATAAAAAATGCATGCCAAAAGCATTTTAAAATAAAAGATGCATGCCAATATGTGAATCCTATCACTAGAAACAGACTCTTAGGCTGCAATTTTGGAAAGGTATTGGAAGTAGTTTAGATATCTCCAAAGAGAAATATTTTTCTCAGAACATGGATTCCTCCTAACTCACCCAGAGAACCAATTGTTTAGTTAGCATTTTCTGTAATAAACACCTCAAAGAACTTCAGTGACTAACAACAACAAGACATCTTTCTCACACTCTGGTTAAACTCAGTTGCGCATCTACTCAGCGTCTTCTCATTCCATGACTCAGGTGGAAGGAGAAGCCAATAACTGGGACATGTAGATGTTGTGCCAGAAGGCTGGAATGCAAGAGAAGCCAGACTGTGCAATCTCCTTGAAAGCTTCTTTTTTATTATATTTACTTATTTTCCCTTTTCTTGCCCTTGTTTTTAATGCTGCTGTTGTTATTGATGTTGTCGTTGTTAGATAGGACAGAGAGAAATCGAGAGAGGAGGGAAAGAACAGAGAGGGGGAGAAAAAGACCGCCTGTGAAGCGACTCCTCTGAAGGGGGGGAACTGGGGGCTTGAACTGGGATCCTTACACCAGTCCTTGAGCTTTGTGCCACGTGTGCTTAACCACTGTGCTACAGCCCAACTCCCAAAAGCTTCTTTTTGAATATGGTATATAAGTCCTCTGGCCAAAGCAAGTCAGATGGCCAATCTGATTATGTATTTCACTTACTAAATAACTCCTGGAAGCAATATCGGGTTGTTCTAAAGGACACAATATTGGAAAAATCATGACACATTTTTGCATAGAACATACATCATGACTTTTCTGACAACCCAACAGATTGCACTTAGCTGAGTCACTCCTAGAAGTCACATGAAAAAGGGTGTGGATGTATAAAGCCCCTAGAGAGAGACAGAAGATGAATACAGACAATAATAACACCATCAATCAAAATGAGAAATAAGCAGAAACAATAAAAATGAAGCAACTCAATCTATGGCAAGTATACCTTTCATCACTAGGACCTTCCAGCAGGGCTTATGAAAAGAGGACATAAAGTTACCAGGCTTTTAAATTGAACAGAATTTCAGCTATAGACAAGACAAAGTTTCAGAAAATCCTAAGATATAGAGTTTTCAACTTGTGGGCCCAAACAAGGACTTAACAAATCAGAATACAGTAGCCCAAGTAGATGCTTGATGAGTGTGTCATGGGAAATTGGGTTATGAGTAATTTTCCCTACTGTTTTCTATTGCATTATTGTTTTGCTCTCTTAATTATAAAAAATAGTATTAAAAAAAAGATATGTGTCCTTCCTGAAACCCAGAACAGCATAGGCAACAGAAGGTAAACAGTTTCAATATCAAATGTTACATATTGAGAAAGGTATATATGTTGGATAATGAATGCATCAAGGGTATGACATTTCAATTCTGTGTGACAGTCCAGTCACTGTAATACATGAGAAATGGGACAGTAGTGTGTGTGTGTGTGTGTGTGTGTGTGTGTGTGTGTGTGTGTGTGAAAAAGTGAAAGAATATATATATCAGACTTCATTTTCAAAATCTAGAAATTTTGAGAATTTTCCACTCACAGATTTCATCTGCGGTTCAGAAAGAGAAAGATGACTGTGAGTTTGTAATGGGAGGCCCTGAATTTCTTCCTTGCCCAACAAAGAAGATAAAATGACACAGGCTGAAATATGTCTCAGCTGGCTTTGAATCTGTGAGAAAACATTCCTGTCCTTTCATTCAAGTTAAGAACAAGTTCGAGGGGGTCTAATGGTAGTGCAGTGGGTTAAGTGCATATGGCGCAAGGGCAGGGACCCGCATAAGGACCCTGGTTCAAGCCCCCGGCTCCCCACCTGCAGGGGAATTGCTTCACAGGTGGTGAAGCAGGTTTGCAAGTGTCTGTCTTTCTCTCCCCCTCTGTCTTCTCGTCCTCTCCTGATTTCTCTCTTTCCTATCTAACAGTGAACTACATCAACAAAACAATAATAACTACAACAAGGCTACAACAACAAGGGTAACAAAAGGGGAAAAAATAGCCTCCAGGAGCAGTGGATTCATGGTGTAGGCACTGAGCCCCAGCAATAACCCTGGAGGCAAAAAAAAAAAAAAAAAAAGAACAAGTTCGAGCCAAATTGAGTACAATTTGATGATGCTCTAAGCATAGGGATTTAAGCCATGGGCTTAGAAGTTACCTTGACCCTGTCACTTGACAACTCTGTGGCTGTGGGCAAGTATCTAAATTTCTTTCTGCTTCAACCTTCCAACTTTCTTCATTAAAAGTGGGATATGTGACCCAGGAGGTGGTGCAGTGGATAAAGCACTGGAATCTCAAGAATGAGGTACCAGATTTGACCCCTGGCATCACATATGCCAGAGTATTCCTATGGTTCTCTCTCTCTCTCCCTTCCCCTCCATCATTAATAGACTATTTTTAAATGGGATGATAATAGCACCTATTTTATTAAGATTTGTTGTTAAGGTTAAATACACACATCTTGAACAGATCTAATATAAAGTAAGCAAGTAATAAATTTGGCTTATAAATACCAATGTAATAGGAACAAAAGTGACTGCTGTTTATGAGCTTGTTACTTTTGCCCATATTCTCAGTTTGAAGGAAAGCTAGTGTTAGTGGGCCAACATATCCTCCTTCTGCCTCCTTCCCACCCTGTTGGCCCCCACTTTGGCTTCTTACTGGGAAAATCAGGCTAATCAGTTGAAAAAACACAGAAACAGGGATCAGGATTTGCACTGGGAAAAGCTAAACCGAATAAAAGCAAACTAGCTGAATTAGAGAGTAGGGGAGGGAAAGGGAAGAAGCCTAAACAGCACAGGTACTTGTGAAATTTTTGAGAAAAGTGGAAAATAAGAAATAGAATGAGGAACTTTAGACCTGCTGGATCATGTAAGAAGTGATAGCACATATACTTAGATGACTGGATTTATCTTTTGGTGCATAACAAATTATCCTCAAATTTAGCAGCTCTGAACAATAACATTTATTATCTTACTGTTTCTGTGAGTTAAGAATTTTGAAGAGGTTTACCTGAGCTATTCAGGCTTGAGATTGCCATTAACATGTCAGTCAGAAGGCCAAAAAATAGCTCACTTGGATAGTGTGCAGTTTTGCCATATGTGTGACCCAAGTTCAAATCTTCCCCCTACCATAATGAAGGAAGTTTCTTTGGTGTTGCAGTGCCTGCCTCTCTCTCAAATTCATTCTCTCTCTCTCCCTCTCTCTCTCTATATATATTTTATTTATTACTGAGAAAGATAGGAGGAGAGAGAGAGAGAAAGAACCAGACATCACTCTGATACATGTGCTGCTAGGGATCTCAAGACCTCATGCTTGAGAGTCCAATGCTTTATCTACTGCACTACCTCCCAGACTACATTTCTTTCTCTCCCTCTCTCCTCATCTCTTTCCTAAATAAATCTTTTAAAATAAGAACAAATAAAATTATTTTTTAAGAAGAAATTATTCAAGTAGCAGAGGAATTGTTCAGGCGCAGGGCCCCAGTGATTATCCTGGTAGCAAAAAAAGAAAAAAAAAAAATATATATATATATATATATGATGTGGGCCAGTAAATGGTTTACTTGGATAGTGTGCTGCTTTGCTATGCACACAACCCAGGTTCAAGCCAAGCCTCCAATGCATTGAAGGAAGCTTTAGTGCTATGCCAGTCCCTATTCAGGGTGCCATTTGCCGGTCTTGCTTTGCGGGTAGGAGACAGACGACCAGGGACTCATGGCTGAGCTGGGAAGCAGTATCTCGTTTATTAATAAGATACATTGCCTTTCATGTATCTCTTCACCGGAAGTGGCAAGGGAAGGGAAAATGACTAGGAGAGGGGGCAGAGCAAAAAAAAGAGCATGAACAGAACATAGAAAGATTCCATCTAACCAGTAGGGATTAAACCAATTCCCTGCAGGCAGGGCAGGAACCAGGTAAAACAGTGATTATGTAAATAGACCACATTGTAAGTAATACAAGTGAACCTAATGTGATGATCAAAACAGAGGGTCTTATAAGCAGAATTTAGAAGCATACCAACATTTCCCCCTTTCTTTTTAACTAATGGCCATAGTATCAGGAGTGTGGGGTGAACAGAAACCTATATCATACAGGCATTTTCAAAAGAACTGGCAGAAGACCTGGAGGAACAAGTAAGAGAGCAGCAAGAACCAGTGTTATGCCAAGGGGAGGTCTGAGGGGGGCGTTTCTTGCCTCAAAGGGCAGTGCCTATCAGACTAAAGGGTGTTTCTTGCCTCTGGGGCATCTCTTGCCTCTGGGGGCACTTCATGCCTCAAAGGGCGTTTCCTAACTCTCTGGGCATCTCTTGCCTCTATGAGCGTTTCATGCCTCAAAGGGCGTTTCCTGACTCTGTGGGCATCTCTTGCCTCTGTAGGCATTTCATGCCTCAAAGGCGTTTCCTGCCTCTGCAGGCAGGACCTAGTAAGGAGGGGGGATTTCCTGCCTCTGGGAACAGGGCCTACAGGCGAGGGGCTGCTGCCAATAGAGACCCAAGGCGTTGGCTGCAAAGTCCATGGACTGCTGCGGTCAGTCTTTGAGAAACCCAGCAGTATAAAGGGAAGCTGCTGTAAAGTTGTGTAAAGTGTTCAAGAGGTGTTCAAGTCTGATAGAAGTGTCAGTCCAAAGCAGATGACAAAGAAGAAATGCCAGGGGATGAAACGCTGCATGTCTGTCTCGATGGGGAAGGTCAACGACTGTAATTCCACTTTTCTGTAGAGAGTGAGCTTTGGAGTCTGTGAATCAAATTTTTCAGGTCGTGCCAGGTCACATCATTGGTTTGGGGGGAGGTTGGTGTAGTCGTGCCATCTTGTGGGCAATGTCAGAGAACAGGGGTCCAAATGGTTTTCCGGGGATTTCATTTGAGCAGATGCTTTTTCATGTGAAGACATGACAGCTGTCATTCACTTACTTGTGAAACAAAACTTTTTAAGGTTGTTTAAACAGCATAAGCTCAATAGAAGAACCATGGTTAGAAGCCTCAGGCATGAGAATCATTAACATAACTATTGCTCTATCTACACCGCCCATAACTCATACAGTTTTCAGGACTAAACGTTTCAGATTTATAACAAGATGTAAAAGAAATCAAAAGAAGAAAAGAAAACCCAATTTTTTGGACTGTTTCTGGATGTCTCTAGAAATCATGACTGCGTCCAACATTTTTTTTAAGTCAATGTCATACAAAAATTCAGTCATTCAAATCACTCTCTTGAGAAACACAACTGAAAGCAGACAGCAAACTTAAAATATTCAGAAAGAACAACGAGGGGGGGAATCGAGAGAAAAGCAGTAGGCAATTTCTTTCACCTTGAACCATATTATCCAGATCTCACCATGTAGCAGCATGAGTCTCTGGACAGCGTCCTAGTCCAAAAAGCTCCTCGAAATTCTATTTAGAGTGCTTTTGACGGTTCCTGCTAGATTGCTGCAGCACCCATTTTTAAAAGCATCTTCCCATTGAAGAAAGAATTGAATCAGCAGGGTAGAACTAACCACGTGTCTCTATTCTTGGGGACTGCCAGGGTACTGGAGAATGCTCTTCAAGTTAGAGTAGTCCTTCTCCATGGAAAACATGCGAAAGGGAGTCCAGAAAGTCCCAGGGGAAATCTCCATGCATCTTCCAAGCTCTACGATCACGGTCATAAGAAACCAAAGTTCCCGGTTAGGGAACCAAAGTGTGGCCCAGAGCAAAATGTTGCAGAGACAGAGAAACTGTCTCATGATGAAAGAGTAGAGGCTTTGGGAAATCTCTTCATAAGTTGAAAGGCAGCCCATAGAGGATAGGTAGCAAAACGGCTTTACTTATCTGAGGGATGGGCAGATTAGGTCCCACGTTGTTGCGCCATATGCCAGTTCCTATTCAAGGCACCATTTGCCGGGCTAGCTAGCTTCACAGGCAGTAGAGAGAGACAACTAGGGACTCATGGCTGAATGTTAGGTTGTTCAGTCTTTATTCATGTGGAATGCAGCGCAATCCAAGCTATCTCTAATCACAATCCTGTCCCTATATATCCTGAGGCAGAAGTGTCAGGTCTGAAGAGGATGTATGTAGGATAGGGGGTGGGGAGAAGGAAAAAGCGTGCATAACAATGAGGATTAAACCAATGTCCTAGAGGCAGGGTGGTGCTTAGTTAACAGTGGTTATAGAATAAATAGAATACAGTGTTAAGCAGGGGGTTTACAGTGGTAAATAGAATACAGTGTTAAGCAGGGGGGATTAAACCAATGAAACAGAAGGGGTCTTAGAAGCAGAATTTAGAAGTAGACCAACAGTGCTATGATCTGGGTCTCTCTTTCTCTCTCTATGTAGAAAAAAAAATGTCAGCCAGAGCTAAAATCATCTTAAGGTTAAATAGATTCAAAATTTCACTTTCAAAAAGGTTCATTCCAGTGGCACATGTAGTCTCAAAGTCCAAAAGCTTCTCTTTTTTAGTTTTATTTTTGTATTTACTTGATTAATCTGATTTGTTTGAGATGTTTGGTTCTCTGAGGACTGATGAGTAAGTGTCTTAACAACATGATAGCTGGCCTCCCCAGAGTGAGAGATCCAGAAAAACAAGGAGGAATCTGCAAGGCTTTCTTTTTTTTTTAACTCTTTTTATTTTATATTTATTTATTTATTTTATTTTGTTATCCTTGTTTTATTGTTGTAGTTATTATTGATGTCATTGTTGTTGGATAGGACAGAGAGAAATGGAGAGAGGAGGGGAAGACAGAGAGGGGGAAAGATAGACACCTGCAGACCTGCTTCACCACTTGTGAAGTGACTCCCCTGCAGGTGGGGAGCTGGGGACTCGAACCAGGATCCTTACCCAGGTCCTTGTGCTTTGTGCCACCTGTACTTAACCCCCTACACTACCGCACAACTCCCTCTGCAAGGCTTTCTATGACTCAGCCTTGCAAAACACTCACCATCACTTCCCCCACCTTCTATTTATATCTTTCCTTTCTTTCTGGCTTAATTTATTTCTTTCCTTCTTCTTCTTTCTTTTTTGTTTTGTTCTTGTTACCAGGTTTTATCACTGTGAATAGTGCCTGCACTACTCCACCATTCTCACTGGCCATTTCTATGCCCTTTCTTTTAGATAAGGGGAGAGACACCTACAGCAGTTCCACGGCTCATGAAGCTTCTCCCAGCAGATGCAGACTGGAGATTTGAACTGAGGTCTCCTATGGTCACATGTGCTCCACATAGGATGAATCACCACCTGCCCCCTCTTTTTCTTTTCTTTTTTTGCCTCCAGGGTTATCACTGGTGTTCGATGCCTACACTATGAAACCACTGCTCCTGGCAACTATTTTTTTTCCTATTTGTTGTTGTTAGAAAGGACAGAAAGAAATCGAGAGAGGAGGGGAAAACAGAGAGGGAGAGAAAAACAGACACCTGCAGACCTGCTTCACTGCCTCTGAAGGGACCCCCGCACCCCCCCACAGGTGGGTAACTGGGAGCTGGAACCGGGATCCTCACACAGGTCCCTGCACTTCGTGTCAAGTGTGCTTAATCCAGTGTGCCACCACCTGGCCCCACCTCTTCTATTTCTAACAGAAACATATTGAGTCCTTATAAATACTGCTAGGGATATAAAGCTCATTAGTCTTCACATAATTCATTTGTATGAGATCCTGAGTTTAATTCCTAGAACCACCATCCTCAAGAAAAAGATTCTGTGGACGTATTTTGGATCTCCAAAAGGATTTAAAGGTTTATTACTATGAACTTTTGATTTGTTTCCCTTGAATTTGAGGGGGATGTGGAAGGTCATGTGAAGTAAAAATTATTTTTGCTTTTACTACACAATTTTTATTGTTGTTGCTTAATATGACATGGACTCTAGATTGGTCTTTATATTTCAATATGGACTGAAGTCTTTTACATTTGAATAATATCCTTTAGTATTGTTTATGAGTCAGGTTTGCTGGTGGCTTTCTCAGCTTCCTTCTCCTTCTGGACCTTTAGACATATATTGTTAAGATCATCTGATATTGTGACACAAGTCCCTGAGGTCTAGTTCACACTTTAAAATCTCCTTGATTTCTGTTCTTCAAAATTAGCTACCATCAAAAGCGCCTTGACTCTGACTTCTGTTTCCACAAATCTGAGGCTAAATATCTGTAAATACTACACACTGCAGTTTTTACTTTCACTTTTAGGATTTTATTTCTTTTTTTAATTTATTTAATTATGATCGACAAGTCCATTGGATAAAAAGAGTACAATTACACACAAATGCCACCACCAGAGTTTCATATACCATCCCCTCCATTGGAGGCTTTCTTATTCTTTATCCCTCTGGGAGTATGGACCCAGGGTCATTATGGGGTGCATATGGTGGAAGGTCTGGCTTCTGTAATTGCTTCTTCGCTGGACATGGGCATTGGAAGGTCAATCCAAATTCCCAACCTGTCTCTCTCTTTCCCTAGTGGGGCAGGACTCTGGAGAGGTGGGGTTCCAGGACACATACGTGAGGTCCTCTGCCCAGGGAATTCACCTTGGTCATGGAAGCAACTGCAACTTGGTGGCCAAAAAGCATTAAGATATAAAGCAGAACAAATAGTTTAATAATCAGGAACCTAAAGGTAAGATTATAGCAGATGAGATTTGGAGTCTCAATTTTGGAAAAAGCTAGGGTGTATATTTTAGATGTTCTTTTTTGGTAGTCTTAAAGTCCTTACCAGGATTACCTTAATTTTTTTCCTTTTTTAACTTTCTAAACATAGTTAAGCGTAGCTGCTTTAGAGTTTTCACTTCTGAACTCCAATATCTGCACCATCTTGAGTTTAGTTTTTGTTTCCTGCTATTTTTAGGATATATATTTGGACTTGTTATCTTCTCCCAAGAGGCATTCATTCCAGAGTTCAGTTACTAGCTAGCCATCTTTTACTAGTTGTTTTATTAGCGCAGGTCTGTGGTAAGCCCAGTGTTTCCCAATATGAATCTTAATATATATATGGTTGACAAGATAGCTCACCTGGAAGGGCACCTGCCTTGCTATGTGTGTGACCCTGGTTTGAACACCCAGTAAACTACATGGAACTCCTATGATAGTCAGGAAGCTTCAGTGTTATAGTGTCTTTCCCTCTCTCTTTCTATTTCTATCTCAAAAAGTCAGTCCAGTGACTGACAATAAATGAAATTTTTTTAAATTTTAAATTAAAAATAAATTTAAAGATATTTATTTTCAGAAACAGAGAGAGAGACCAAAACACTGATTTCCTCTGGCTCATGGTAGTACTAGGGACTGAACCTGGGAGTTTTGGGGCTTTATTAACTCTGCATCTTGTCATGTCTTTGAGTAGAGGTTAGGATGCTCCTTAATTTCTATAATGCACAGGATAACCCTGCCCACACACTCAAAATGTTAATAGTCAAAGTTGAGAAACTTCACTCAATAGTTTAGGCCTTACCCCTAATTCTGGCCTTTAACCTCTTTTTGTTTGTTTGTTTGTTTGTTTGCCTCAAGGGTTACTGCTGGGGCTTGGTGCCTGCACTATGAATCCACTGCTCCTGGAGGCCATCTTTTCCCATTTTTGTTGCCCTTGTTGCTGTTATTATTGTCATTGTTGTTATTGCCATTGTTGTTATTGGATAGGACAGAGAGAAATCAAGAGAGGAGGGGAAGACAGAGAGGGGGCGAGAAAGACAGACACCTGCTGACCTGCCTCACTGCTTGTGAAGCGACTCTCCTGCAGGTGGGGAGCCAGAGGCTGGAACCAGGATCCTTGTGCCTGTCCTTTTGCTTCATGCCATGTGTACTTAACCCTCTGTGCTACTGCCCGGCCCCCAGGCCTTCAAACTCTTAACTGAATGTCAGTCTATTAAACACTCATTAATGAGATCTCTCCAAATCTAGAGGCCAAATTAGCCCCAGCATCTCCAGTTGCTACTATGTTCTCAACTATGTAACAGCAGCTTGATGGTGGCTGTGGTGATTTGCACATATCTAGAAGGCTCAGGGATGTCCACACACAACTCTCTCTGACATCTCCTTTCCTCCCAACATCCTGCCACAATGACTCAGTTGTGTCCAACTCTGATTTTTCCCTCATTCAGTCTGTGGTGCACTGTGCTATGCTTGAATTTCAGCCCTTCATGCCACCAATGAATTATTGCCCCTCTGGAATGACTCAATTCTTGAGTTTCCTGTCTCTCAGGGATCACAGCTCTGCCTGCCTGACAGGATTTGCCCCATATATTTTGTCAGTTTAATAGTTGTTTATGATGGGAGAACTAGTCCATTCCAGTTACTCCATCTGCTAGAAACTGAAATCCAGTGTGTTCATGTAAAGTTAAAGCTTTGAAGAAATCAGTGACTGTAGAATTGTGATAGCATAGCCACACTGTAGGTGTTCCCAGTCTGTCACTCTCTGGTGCCCTTTCTAGCTCAGATACTCATTCAAAAGATATTATGAGCTCCATTGTGAATAAGTTACTCTCACAGAGGACAAATCAGCTTACTCTTATAACAACCCTATGAGGCAAATATTGTATGTGTGTGTGTGTTGTAAGAAATAAACTTGTGGGGGTCGGGTGGTAGCACAGTGGGTTAAGCGCACGTGGTGCAAAGTGCAAGCACCGTCAGAGGATCCTGGTTCGAGCCCCCAGCTCCCCACCTGCAGGAGAGTCGCTTCACAGGCAGTGAAGAGGTCTGCAGTTATCTTTCCCCTTCTCTGTCTTCCCCTCCTCTCTCCATTTCTCTCTGTCCTATCCAACAATGATATCAATAACAACAATAATAAGTACAACAATAAAACAACAAGGACAACAAAAGGGAAAATAAGTAAATATTGTAAAAAAATTAAAAAAGAAATAAACTTATTTCAGGGAGTGAGATTTTCCTGAAAGTTAAGAAGGATAAAAGAAACCCAAGGAGAGCATATTACTTCACCCTTATCATATGTGATATGTGAAAAACAATGAAGCAAGTCTGATTCCAAAACCATAGTTTTCTTTCTTCTCCTATATCCAAATCTGTCTTTTTTTTAGGTCTGATTATCACCTTCTCTCAAAGGAGATTAAATGGGTTCAGAATGTAACTAGTTTTTCTCTTCTCAGAGCCATCTACTTTCTACTAATCTTACTCATACTTTTCTTTCCTAGCAAAACTCTTTCTGATGTTGAGCCTCTTCACATCTGGCCTGAAACATATCTGAATTGACCACCACATCTCTCCCAAAAAGCTAGGAGCATACACTGTAATGAATGTATCATCCAGGGTTGGGAAGACTACATAATGGATAGGCAAGTTCCTGAGGTTGATATGCTTGCCTGAGATCCCAGATTCCAAGATCCCAGATTCAGTCCCTGGCACCACCATAAGCCAGAGCTGAGCAATGTTCTGATCTTTCTCTCTGCATCTCTGTATTTCTATATATCTCTTTCATTAAAATAAATAAAATATTTTTTAAATGAATATATCGGGAGTCAGGCGGAAGCACAGTTAAGTACACATGGCGCAAAGTGCAAGGACGGGGTAAGGATCCTGGTTTGAGTCCCAGCTTGCCACCTGCAGGGGAGTCGCTTCACAGGTGGTGAAGCAGGTCTGCAGGTGTCTACCTTTCTCTCCCCCTCTCTGTCTTCCCCTCCTCTCTCCATTTCTTTCTGTCCTATCCAAGAATGACTACAACAATAATAACTACAACAATAAAACAACAAGGCAACAAAAGGGAATAAATAAATAAATAAATATTTTAAAAATGAATATATTATCCAAACATTTACATTTCACTTTATTTCATCTAATAAAATATTTTTCCTTCTTCTGTCAATTGTAAACTAAGCAATTATCCAACTTGGATAAAACGAGACTTAATGCTTTCCATGGAGTACCAGTGAGTACTTTTCTATTTATTTCTATTTTTATGAGTGAAGAACCACATTTTAGGCTAAAAACAAAACTATGGTATATAGTGGCATCATGAAGTCACAACAAGGAGCAACTATGTTGCAGTGGGCTGAGTGGTGCCTCCCCAAAATATATGTATAGGTTGCAATTCCTAGAATCTATAGGTATAAATTTATTTGGGAAGATGGTCTTACAGTTGTAATTAAGGAATCTTGAAATGAAACCATCCTGGATGTCCAGGTTGTCCTAAATCCAATAACAAGTGTTCTTTTAAGATACAGAAAAGGAGAGATAAGGAGAAAATGTGAAAATGAATGTAGATATTGGAGTGATGATAATAATCACTAGAAACTGGAAGAATGAAGAAGCAGCATCCTCTCCATTCTATATCATTTGAGAGGGCCAAACCTTGCCAATACTTTGACCTCAGATTTCTGGGCTCCATCTATAGAAAAAAAATTGTTGTTGTTGTTTGTAATAACTTATTACAGGAAACACAGAAAATTGATACTAATTAATTCTAAGAGGGACTGGAAGATAGCTCACATAGTAGAGTATAAACTTTACCATGTACAAGAGCCCACGTTCAAGCCACCAGCCACCATATGGGAGCATGAAAGAGAGGGGGAAGAAAGAAAGAAAGAAAGAAAGAAAGAGAGAAAGAGAGAAAGGGAGAAAGAAAGAAAGAAAGAAAGAAAAGAAAGAAAGAGAGAGAGAGAGGAAGAGAGAAAGAAAAGCAAAAAGAAATAAAGGAAGGAAGGAAGGGGGGGAGAGAGAGAGAGAGAGGAAGGAAGAGGAAAGGAAGGGAAAAAAGAAAAGAGGCCACTAGGAGCAGTGGGATTGCAAAAAGGTCCCAAAAAGTCTTGGAGGAAGAAAAATACATGTTCGGGACTTCGAGGAGACATGGCCATGGAATAACTGGGACCAAATCACCTCTCCTCTCAAAACAACAAATAAATACAATAAGAGACCCAACTGAAGTCACAATCTACAGCTGAACATTCTGCAGCCTCAGGTGGGTGCTCACATGTGGTTGGAGCTAAAAGGGGTGCAAGTGCAGGTTGAAGTACAGCAGAGTCAAATCAGAGCTCTGGGCGGTGCAGGTGCAGGCGCTGAGCTGTGCCCTTTTGGCGATTTTACTTAAGCACAGTAAGTAACATTGTTACTAGTGCCAGAAGAAAAAAGTCAGGGGCAATAACCTCTCAGTCCTTGATTCAGGGGGGCATTAGCCTTCTGAATTTTTTTTTAATTATAAAAAGGAAGCATTGACAAAACCACAGGATAAGAGGGGTACAACTCTACACAGTTTCCACCACCAGATCTCCGTAACCCATCCCCTCCCCCTGATAGCTTTCCTATTCTCTATCCCTCTGGAAGTATGGACTCAAGGTCATTGTGGGATGCAGAAGGTGGAAGGTCTGGCTTCTGTAATTGCTTCCCTGCTGAACATGTGTGTTAACAGGTCGATCCATACTCCCAGCCTAACTCTCTCTTTCCCTAGTTGGGTGGGGAGCTCAGATCTACAGGGATGCAAAGGTCATATAGGCTCTTAAGCTGAATATACCCTTCTGAATTTAAGGCAAGGACACACATAAAACAGGGCATTTGTGACCACAAGACAGCCCAAAGCAGCCACCACCCCTCACCCCATCCCACCCACCACAGTTTATACAAACAAGAGAAACCTTGGGTGGAGGGTAGATAGAAATAATGGTTATGCAAACAGACTCTCATGCCTGAGGCTCCAGAGTCCCAGGTCCAATCCCCCATACCACCATAAACCAGGGATGAACAGTGCTCTGGTTTAAAAGAAGAAGAAAGAAGGAGGAGGAGGAGGAGGAGAGAAAAGAAAAAGAAAAAGAAAAAAGAGAAACCTAGAGATCACAATAGCAACACCTGCTGGCCATCAATAACGAGCACACAAAAAATGTGCAAGCAGAGAAATAGAACTAAACAGCCAACTATGCCGTATCAGCCAGTCAGAAATGAAACAAAAAAAATCCAAGGAAATACAGATTTAGAGAAACTCTCAGAGACAGATTACAGAGCTTATGTTGAGGACTCTCGAAGAAATTAAGCAAGAATTAAAAGAGCTTGTTACTATGGAATTAAAACACACAAAAATAGCACACCACCTCATCATCTGAGGCCCTAGTTAGGGAATCCTTGGACTCCCACATAAATATAATGGGCCTAGACTTCTAATGGATCCCTCTCTCCACCACCACTCGTTGCTTCCATCGGGAACAGCATCACAAGCCTCTTGTGGGCCCTCCCAGGACCTTGAACTCACTATAGAGCAGTGATAGTAGGGACTCCTCACTCTCTGAAGGAAGGCTAAGGTATCCTGCCCTGCCACTCAAGGAAAACTGGTCCTGAAATAAGTGCAGCCTGCAATGTTCCCAGAAGTGACCATGAGCTGTGAGCTCAGACCAACAGGGACTCAGAGGTCACAAAGGCTCTGGTGTAAATATATGTATATGCATGCACACACACACACACACACACACACACACACACACACACACACGCATGCCCTGCGTCAGGTGGATGGCAGTAGTTAATTGTATTTACAGAATATTTTTCAAGAATGGGAGCTGCTCAGTACCCTAATCCAACTTTATAGCCCCTGTTGTTAAGTTCGGAGGCTCCAGCATGCTGGGATAGCGTCGCGGCAGTAGACAGAGACAGAGACTCGGGGACACACGGCTGGGTTGAGAAGCTGCAGTTTAATCTTTATTCACGAGCGGGCAAATCACCACACCATGTGCCTCCCCATCATTCTCCCTCCGCAGCTCCTGCTGGGACTCTGGAAGTCCTTAGCATAGGGGGCGGGGAGAAAGCGGGGAGAAAGTGAAACTAGCAAGGGCCAAACCAATTCTCTCAGAGGTCGGGGGAAGGGGAGCAAACCAATATGAAACATACCAACAAGCCCCTTTCTCTATTCTGACAACATTCTCTCAAGAAATATTTTTATCTAATTTCAGGCTATCAAACTCAAGCAAAACTATCATAATTGTGTGCCCCCAGGAACATGCCTAAGATGGACTTTCTAGCTTTCTTCTGCCATAAGATCCTTAATCTCATCTGCTCTAATCCTACTTTTTGGTTCCTGTTCATTAACCATTTTGTCTCAATTTGTGTCCTGCCACTTTCCAGACACCAAGTTGCAGATTCTATCATGATGCCACCCTGACTTCCCTGGGCAGACAGCCTCACCAATGTGTCCTGGAACCCCACCTTCTCAGAGTCCTGCCCCACTAGGGAAAGACAGAAACAGGCTGGGGGTATAGATCCACCTGCCAATGCCCATGTCCAGCAGAGAAACAATTACAGAAGCCAGAACTCCCACCTTCTGCACCCCAAAAACAACTTTGATCCATACTCCCAGTGGGGGAGAAGTGGTAGGGGGAAGAGGATAAGAGGGCTCTGAACTCCAGCTCCATCAGCACTTGGGGGGGGAGAGGTGGAAAAAGAGAGGGACATATGGAGGTAGTAATATTATCAAGAGTGGTTTGGAGGGGAAGAGAGGATTGTATCAGGAGAAAAAGAGGTGGTTATGTGTAACTGTGGACAGATAGTTGTAGAGATGATGGTTGGCCCATATGAAGGCTTGCAGTAGGGTAACTAAAGGTCCAGAACTCTGGTGGTGGGAATGGAGTGGATTTATACCCCTGTCGACATGTAATTTTGTAAATCAATATTAAATCACTAATAAAACTAAAAAAAAAAAAAAAGGAAATTATAACAGAGTTAACTAAGAATCTTCAGATCTTGAAAGAAGAACTTCAGTCAGAAATCCAGGGTATAACAGACACTCTAACTGCAATCCATGCCCAGGCAGAAGGCTTAGGAAGTAGATTCAGAAGAAAGTAGATTTCAGAAGAAATAATCTCCTATCTAGAATATACGGCCAGCTCACTCTTTCAATTCAAAGATGAGGGAGAGGGTTGCTTTAGAAAGACTGAAGAAACTCTCTGTGAAATTGCAGACTCCATCAAAAGATAGAATATAAGAGTGATAGGTATAAATGAAGAGGTGGACAAGAGTCCATTTTCAGAGCAATTTTATCTGAGAACTTCCCTCACTTAGGAAACCTTTAGAACATTTTCATTCAAGAGGTAGAGCAATTACCTAGATTTATAAATACAAAAAGACCAAAGCCAAGACACATTATTGTAAAACTATCAAAAGTCAACAAGGAAAAAAAATTGCTGGCTGCTAGGGAAAGGAAAGAAGTTACATACAAAGGCAGAGCTATAAGACATTCATCAGATTTCTCTACAAACTCTAGAGGCAAGGAGAGAGTGGAATAACATATTCAAAGTTCTAAAGGAGAAGGAATTACAGCCACGAATATTGTATCCTGCAAAATTATCCTTCATACTATATGCACTTATTAGCCCAGTGCACCACCACCTGACCTGTCAATGCCCATGTTCAGTAGGGAAGCAATTACAGAAGCCAGACCTTCCACCTTCTGCACCCCATAATGACCCTGGATCCATACTCCCAGAGGGATAAAGAATAAGAAAGCTATCAGGGGAGGGGATGGGATACAGAGTTCTGGTGGTGGGAATTTTGTGGAGTTGTACCCGTGCCTCTTATCCTATGGTTTTTGTCAATGTTTCCTTTCTATAAATTTTTTTTTAAAAAAAAGGTAATAATCAGGAGCTGGGCAGTAGCACAGCAGGTTAAGCACACGTGGCACAAAGGGCAAAGACCTGCGTAAGGATCTCAGTTCCAGCCCCTGGCTCCACATCAGCAGGGGAGTCGCTTCACAGGCGGTGAAGCAGGTCTGCAGGTGTCTTTCTTTCTCTCCCCCTCTGTCTTCCCCTCTTCTCTCCATTTCTCTCTCTTCTATCCAACAACGATTACATCAATAACAACAACACTAATAACTACAACAATAAAGCAAGAGCAACAAAAAGGGAATGAATAAATAAATGTTTAAAAAAAACGTTAAAAGGAAGTCGGGTGGTAGCGCAGCGGGTTAAGCACAGGTGACGCAAAGCGCAAGTGCCAGCATAAGGATTCAGGTTCGAGCTCTCAGCTCCCCACCTGCAGGGGAGTCACTTCACAGGTGGTGAAGCAGGTCTGCAGGTGTCTATCTATCTCTCCTCTCTCTGTCTTCCCCTCCTCTCTCCATTTCTTTCTGTCCTATCCAACAACAACTACATTAATAACAACAATAACTACAACAATAAAATAACAAAGGCAACAAATGGGAATAAGTAAATAAATAAAATTCTTTTATAAAAAAGGAAATAATCCTATTTATATAAAATATAAAGGATGATATCCCAAAAATTAAGTATGACAACCTAGACAAATGCATAATTCTTCAATCAAATTATAGTTTCACATTGACACCTAAGCTCATGATTCTTTTGATGGAGTTTAGGATTCTGTATTGTGATCCTTACACATTAGGTCAACTTTGTACTTTTAAATAAAATAAGTCCATTTTTTAAAAAGGATTATCCTTTAAATATGAATGAGAAATAAAGGTTTTCTCAAATATTCAAGAACTAAAGAAATTTGCCACAATCAGCCCCACCTTACAAGAACTACTGAACTGAGCCCCACAAGAAAGGAGGAAGCAAAGGAATACATATTCCAAACACCAAGTTGCAGATGCTACCATGATGTCAACCTGACTCGCCCAAACAGATAACCTCACCAATGTACCCTGGAACCCCACCTCTCCAGAACCCTGCCCCAGTAGGGAAAGATAGGGACAGGCTGGGAGTTTGGATCAACCTGTCAAATGCCCATGTCCATCAGAGAAACAATTATAAACACCAGACCACCCACCGCATAATGACCCTGGATCCATGCTCCCAGAAAGATAAAGAATAGGAAAGCTTCCAATGCTCAGGACGGGATATGGAATCTGGTGGTGGGAAATGTGTGGAATTTCACCCCTCTTATTCTATGGTTCTGTCAATATTTTCTATTTTTTATTTTACAAATAAATTAAATTTTTAAAAAGGAAAAGAATGGAGGCAGAACCATAGAAAAAATTGCCAAATACATATAACAAGAGATAGATAGCTATAGAAATAATAGCTTATATCCGCAACCTTGGGAGAACTGCTATAGTTTCCAAAGGAGGGAATGGTGACACAAAATTTTTTTTTAACTTTATTTTTTATTTTATTTATTTATTCCCTTTTGTTGCCCTTGTTGTTTTATTGTTGTTGTTATTTATGTCATTGTTGTTGGATAGGACAGAGAGAAATGGAGAGAGGAAGGGAAGACAGAGAAGGGGAGAGATAAACACCTGCAGACCTGCTTCACCACCTGTGAAGCTACTCCCCTGCAGGTGGGGAGCCAGGGTCTAGAACCGGGATCCTTAAGCAGGTCCTTGCACTTTGCACCACCTATGCTTAACCCGCTGTGCTACAGCCCTACTCCTGTGACACAAAATTTTGGTGATGGGAATGGTGTGGAATTATACCCATGTTATCTCATATTTTTATAAGTCACTAATACAAATAAATAAATAAATAAAAATACATGTTCTGAGAAAAAGACAAGTTGACACACTAACCACAGTGGACTTAATAAGATTTTTCCCAATACTGTTTTTTAATTAATTTATTTATTTTGAGAGATAAATTGAGAGCAAAAGGGGAGATAGAGAGGGAGAAAGAGAGACAATTGGCACACCTCTTCATCACTCTTGAAGTTCTCCCCCCGCAGGTGGGAAACAAAGGTCTGAAACAGGGTACCTTACACTCATTATGTGAAATCTAGAAAACTAATACACATGAACTAGGAAAAAAATAGAAGCAAGCAAAACTGTTTCTAAAACTTGTAAGAACTATGGTGATTATCTCTAGGTGGTGGGAAGGTGGGGAAATAGAACTCTGGTGTGGTGTGGAACTACTGTAACCTTATAACCCACTATTTAATCACAAATTTTTTTAATGGGGAAAAAAATACCTCCTTCTATTACCCTAATTTAGTCTGCCCAGGTTCCTAGAAAAAGACAAATGTGTATCATACACAAGGCATTGGGGACTACTTCTAATTTCTCTTAGTTCCAAATCTATCCTCTCTGCACCTGTTCTCCACCATGGGCCATAGCACCCTCTGAGGGCTGATGGAAATGTGTGGTAGTATTGTGTGCTACCTCCTGGTGAGGGACTTCAGTGATTCACTTCAAGAAGCAGAGTCACACAGTGAGAACCTGTCGGCTTAAAATGGCAACAGAGTTCTCATTGCTATAAACCCTGGGAACCCAGAAGAAGTAAGACCCGTCATGGCCATACCTATGACCCCAACACCAACCCAGAGTCTGGCACACTGTGGGAACTCTAAATACAGGTTGGGTGAAAGAATGTATGCATGAACAAAGTATTCTTCTTTAAATTTTTTAAATATTTATTTATTTTCCCTTTTGTTGCCCTTGTTGTTTTATTGTTGTAGTTATTATTGTTGTTCTGGATATCATCATTGTTGGATAGAACAGAGAGAAATGGAGAGAGGAAGGGAAGACAGAGAGGGGTAGAGAAAGATAAGACACCTACAGATATGCTTCACCACCTGTGAAGCAACTCCCCTGCAGATAGGGAGCCAGGGGCTTGAATCTAGATCCTTACACTGGTCCTTGTGCTTTGCGCCACGTGTGCTTAACCCGCTGCGCTACCGCCTGACTCCCAAACAAAGTATTCTATGGAACCAGTTCACAGAACAAGTGCCCACTACAAGTACACTTTGGAAACTAGGGTGTTAACTCATAAAAAATAAAAAAAAAACTGACTCAAAATTTGAAGAAAAAAATCTTGCCTGTAAAAATTGACGTTTTCCTTAGATGTGAGAAAATTTTGTTTTCTTTATCTAGGAAGCTACCAAATTCTGTCTCTTTTCCCACTTAGAATTATGGGGGGTGCCTTATCTTATAGAGCATACATATTATCATGGTTCAAACCCCCAGTCCTCAGCTGCAATGGAGAAACTTTATGGATGGTGAAGCAGTACTATAGGTGTCTCTCTCTCTCTTTCTCACTCCACCATTGCTGTCTTTATTTAAAAAAAAAAAAAAAAAAAAGGCCACTGGGAGCAAGCAATGGATTCATCCTACAGGCACTGAAACCCAGTGACATCCCTGGTGGCAAATATATATAAAGAATTATGAGGGAGGTTGAAGAAATATAATTATTATAGGGAGTCAGGGGGTAGCGCAGCGGGTTGAGCACACATGGCATGAAGCGCAAGAACGGGCATAAGGATCCCGGTTTGAGCCCCCAGCTCCCCACCTGCAGGGGAGTCGCTTCACAAGCAGCGAAGCAGGTCTGCAGGTGTCTATCTTTTTCTCCCCCTCTCTGTCTTCCCTTCCTCTCTCCATTTCTCTCTATCCTATCCAACACCAATAATAACAATAATAATAACCACAACAGTGATAAAACAACAAGGACAACAAGGGGGGTAAAATGGCCTCCAGGAGCAGTGGATACATGGTGCAGGCACCAAGGCCCAGTAATAACCCTGGAGGAAAAATATATACATATATAATTATTGTAAAAAATGCATAAATGCTCAGACACTACAAAGCATCCCAAACTTTATGCAACTAATAATCCCCCTGACCATTCCCATGACAGTGACCAAGAATGAATATAGCAGAGCAAAATACGCAGGAGCCATTACTTGGGCTTTTGAGAGAAAGTGAAGGGAGTTCTCATGTTTATCTTACTCAGAGAGGAAAGGGCAAGTGACTAGGAGCTTGGCTCTATATCAGAGAGCACTGACTCAAGACCTTGTCAGTGACTTCTATAGCTGAGAGACTTTGGACAAATCACCAAACTTCTATAAGCCTCAGTTTCCTCATCTATAAAACAGGGATAGTGATGCTTACTAGACAGTATAACATGAAGATTAATTGAGACAATACAAGTTCAAGCACAAAACACTGGTGCCTGGCACCTAACAAACACATCACTATTAAGTCTCCGAAAGGCACTCCA
This sequence comes from Erinaceus europaeus, assembly GCF_950295315.1. Classification (NCBI taxonomy): domain Eukaryota; kingdom Metazoa; phylum Chordata; class Mammalia; order Eulipotyphla; family Erinaceidae; genus Erinaceus; species Erinaceus europaeus. Next base: position 125,609,139 of record NC_080163.1, on the reverse strand, counting down.
GACAAATAACCACTAATAAAGTCACTGACCACCTTGGGGAACAGAACAGACACTGAGTCCTTTCACCCAAGGACATGAGCAGACCAACAGAATGCAGTGCTCTTAAGAGACACAAGTGAAGTAATTGTATTCTGCCTCTAAGTCATTTTTGTGCCCCGGTTGAACAACACAGTGTTATGACTCACACAAAATTATAATCGTGTTTCTATATCCTTCTGGTGATAAATATTTCCCTTTCAGGCCTCTTTTGAAAATAAAATAAAATAAAATAAAAGTCTTCCAGCCAACTTATTTCTCATTAAAACTTAACAAATTCATTCTTCTTCCCCACCCTCCTCCCACCCTAGGCCATTGCTGGCATTTTGCTGTCTACCGAAGAGTAGATTTGTGTTTTATTCCAATAACTTCGAACATCGATAATAATGAAAACATTTGGCATCTGTTTTCCACTGAAATGTGAAAGCTTCATGGAAATATTTACAAAACCCACTTTCCTAACCACTGCTCTCAGATTTGATTAAGTAACAGTAAAACATGACATTCCAAATCAGCATTACAAGCTGTTCCTGGGCTGTGTCAGGGCCAATCCTTTATATTTTCAAATTTACAGATACACCACCAGAGAAACATCACTTACCCAGCTGATCCAACAAATGCTCTCTCCTCTCACTCAGATATAGTACAGTGACTGGAATTCCAGCCAGAGCCCCCTTCACCTGTTTTGGAGACTAAGGGTAATACAGGGAATTTTTTCAGTCTGATTATGTGTGAACTGGAACTCATTAATGAATTGCCTTTTGGTCAAGATGGTCTGACATAGTAAATTAAGATAAAAGGAAGGGTTTTGTTTGTTTGCTTGCTTGCTTCTTAACCAAACTCAAGTCCCTATTCAGAAAACTAAGAAAAATCTCCCTGGGAGAGAATGTGGGCAAGCAGCCACATTCACACATTCAATTGCACAGCCACAGTATTTAATTTAAAGCAGGCCAGCACACACCCAGTTGAGCACACTTGTTACATGCACAAGGACATGAATTCAAGCCCCTGCTCCCTATGCAGGAAGGAAGCTTCATAAACAGTGATGCAGGTCTACAGGTGTCTGTCTCTTTCCTTCAATCTCCTCCTCCCCTCGCAATTTCTCTCTGTTATAATTTTAAAAAAATGAAAATGGCCACCAAGAGTGATAGATTCTTCATTCAGGCACCAAGCTCCAGTGATAACCCTGGTGAGAAAGAAAGAAAGAAAGAAAGAAAGAAAGAAAGAAAGAAAGAAAGAAAGAAAGAAAGAGAAAGGAGACCCCCTACCCCTAGTATTAAACATTATTAGGTGGAATGGGCTGAATATCAGTTCCTAGACAAATGAAGTTTTAATAACTGGAATCTGTAAATAGCATCTAGTATGGAAAGGGGGAGTAAAAGGATCTTTGCAGATGTGATTTCATTAAGGGTCTTGAGAGGGGAATGATCCTGGACAATCTGGCAGTCTCTAAGTGCCATCAGAGGGGCCTTCATAAGAAGGAGATCAAATGTAGATGAGGATAAGGGCATATGACCAGGGGAACAGAGACTACAGTGATGTGGCTACCAGCCAAGGCATGCCATCAGCAACCCCAAAGTAGGAATAGATAGGAAATGGATTTCCCCCTAGAGTCTCTGATAGGAACACTATTTTGCCCAGTGAATCTAGTTCTGGACTTCCAATCTTCAAAACTAAAAGAGAATAACCTTTTGTTTTTTCAGCCATAGTGTTTATGGTATTTTATTAAAGCAGTCACAGAAGACCCACATGCTATGCAAGTAAAAGGCAAATCACAAGAGTCAAGAATTTAATCCAGTTCCCTCAATTAGCATTTTACAGATCAGGAAGTTTCACAGAGAGGAAGCTAACGGTCAGGATAAATCCATACACAAATGGGTGTCAGGGCCAGGCTGTGGTGCACTTGGTTGAGTGCACAATTACTATGTACAAGTAGCCCAGGTTCAAGCCCCCAGTTCCCACCTGTAGGGAGAAAAGCTTCATGAGCAGTGAAGCAGTGTTGCAGGCATCTCCCTGTCTCTCCTCCTCCCCCACTCCTCTTGATTTCTGTCTCTATCCAATAAATAAAACATTCAAATAAAAAATATTTACTTATATAAAAAAAAAGTGTGTGGCAAAACTAGTGCCAGGTCTACTAGCCAGAGATCTTCCTTAGGAAGAGAAGTCAAACCTTTGGCCTGCCTACTTGTCCTCCAAACTTTCTCAGAATGTTTCCAGTATTGTCCAGCATTGTTCAATGTGAGAATCGATAGACACATGTGGCTGAATGATTATAAATTCATTAAGATGAAATAAAATCTAAAAATCAGTCTCTCCGCTATGAAAGCCATAGTTCAAGAGTGCAATACTCACCTGCACAACTTGTAGCTACTGAATTACAGCTACATAAGCATTTCTACCACTATCGGAAATTACGCTGGACAATGCCAGATCTGAAACTTGGAAAGTCCAGTAGATTTTTCAAAGAACTTGGAAACCCCATGTCTGATTTTTCATACCGTAATGTCCAACATAAAGTCCACTGGAGGACGTGCCTTGATGGCTCCATATGATTTGTATGAAAGTACAGAGTGACACCAGGGGTTGTGACCTCTCATACCTTCTGCTTTCAGAGCTGGGCTTTTCTGCATGTTCTGAGAGACACAGCAATATGGGTTGTGCAAAATTTCCACATCCTGTGAATAAGGTTCCTTCCAGGAGGAAACTGGGAAAGTGGAGAACAAGACTTAAAGGGGAACATTTTCCTTCAGAGCCTCCCTAGACCCAGTCCAGAGAAACTATAGCCCATTCAGGGGCACTCCAATTTGTTCTGACAGCATTTTGGATGTCAAAAGAAATCTGATACACACTCTCCAGAAAAATGAATATCTGCATCTGTTTAAAAGCTCAAAAACAACGCCATGTTCTTCTTTGATTCACACAGTTGTGAAGCAGTCTCTTCGTCTGACAACTGAGAAAACTGAGGTGCAAAGAAAGAAGTGACTTACCAAAGACACTGGGGGAAGCCAAAATGCCAACAACAAAATTTTTTTTACTCTAAAACTTTCTTTTCACATCACTACCGCATTTTCCTTCTAGAAGATATGCAGGTTATGTCCCAGAGTTTCTGTAAGACACAGGCTAGGTCTTGCTCAACTGTGTAGATCAGGTGATATCTAATAGTGCTTTCTTCAATCCATAAGCCTGGTTTTCATGCTCTTCATCATGGGGAGGGTGAGAAGACTCATCAAGTTCAAAGAAAAATTAGACAAATATTTGGGAGTTACATTTTAAATTTCTTTATTGGGGGATTAATGTTTTACATTCAACAGTAAATACAATAGTGTATACATGCATAACATTTCTCAGATTTGATAAATCAGGTTCAGAAGAGATTTCCTTTAAGAGAACTTCCCTAGGTTTGGCTTCTGGTCTCCATCTTGACTCCATCCCCTAGTGCTATTATTTCTCTCATCCTTTTTCTCTTTCTCTCTGTCTTTCATATTGTTATAGGGGAACAAGGGGGGAATGGAAAGGCCAATGCTTGCTTCCCCCCATTCTGAAGGCTCACACTTCTGATGAGCCAATTATTAAAATATGAGAGTTTTGCATAAATTCACTATAGAGGAGTAGAGTTATTGTGCTAAAATAAGAGGTTATATAGTTCAAGTGAAATGACGTTTTAAAAGCAGACAAACACTTGTCTTCAAAGGGCAAAGCTTTTATTTCCATTTTCTGATACACACACACACCAAGCACGTGGACATAAGTATACAAGCAATGGAATTCCACTTGCAGTCACAGCATTCCAAGCAAGTGATAATTTATACTTCACCACATGTGAAATGTGATCATTTGATCCTGCATAAAGCAGGTACTATAATTATCCCCATTTCACAGTTGAAAAAACCAATTCCCAATGCTTATAAGTAAATTTTTCCTCCATTACCACAGCTTGCACATGACAGAGTTGGAACTGAAATAGGCCTGTATGATTCTAAACCCCTCACCATAGCACTATTCTGACTTCAATAAAGTCTGAAAGGTATTTTGCATTTGTGTGGATTTATCATGAAAAATAAGGTCGTAGGGGAGGACAAAAAAGCCCTCAAAATTATGAGTAGATGTCTATGTGGATATATACACATCATGGTCAGAATATACTCCATTCCTTGTTTTTCAGTGTCTGCATTTGCCTTTTTATTTTTTAATTTCTTTCTTTATTGGGGAATTAATGTTTTACATTCAACAGTAAATACAATAGTTTGTACACGCATAACATTCCCCAGTTTCCCATTTAAGAATACAACCCCTACTATGTCATTTATCATCCTTCATGGACCTGTATTCTCCCCACCCACCGACTCAGTCTTTTACTTTGGTGCAATACGCCAATTCCATTTCAGGTTCTACTTGTGTTTTCTCTTCTGATCTTGTTTTTCAATTTCTGCCTGAGAGTGAGATCATCCCATATTCATCCTTCTGTTTCTGACTTATTTCACTCAACATGATTTTTTCAAGGTCCATCCAAGATCGGCTGAAAATGGTGAAGTCACCATTTTTTACAGCTGAGTAGTATTCCATTGTGTATATATACCACAACTTGCTCAGCCACTCATCTGTTGTTGGACACCTGGGTTGCTTCCAGGTTTTGCTATGACAAATTGTGCTGCCAAGAACATATGTGTACACAGATCTTTTTGGATGGATGTGTTGGGTTCCTTAGGATATATCCGCAGGAGAGGAATTGTAGGGTCATAGGGTAGGTCCATTTCTAGCCTTCTGAGAGTTCTCCAGACTGTTCTCCACAGAGGTTGGACCAACTGACATTCCCACCAGCAGTGCAGGAGGGTTCCTTTGACCCCACACCCTCTCCAGCATTTGCTGCTGTTACCTTTTCTGATGTATGACATTCTCACAGGAGTGAAGTGATATCTCATTGTTGTCTTGATTTGCATTTCTCTGACAATCAGAGACTTGGAGCATTTTTTCATGTGTTTCTCGGCCTTTTGGATCTCTTCTGTGGTGAATATTCTGTCCAAGTCCTCCCCCCATTTTTGGATCGGGTTATTTGTTGTGTTGTTGTTGAGTCTGGCAAGCTCTTTATATATGTTGGTTATTAAACTCTTATCTGATGTATGGCATGTAAAGATCTTCTCCGATTCAGTGAGGGGTCTCTTGGTTTGGGTAGTGGTTTCTTTTGCTGTACAGAAGCTTTTTAATTTGATGTAGTCCCATAGGTTTATACTTGCCTTAGTCTTCTTTGTAATTGGATTCGTTTCATTGAAAATGTCTTTAAAATTTATGCGGAAAAGAGTTCTGCCAATATTTTCCTCTAAGTATTTGATAGGTTGTGGTCTAACATCCAAGTCCTTGATGCACTTGGAATTTACTTTTGTATTTGGTCAAATATAGTGATTCAGTTTCATTGTTCTGCATGTTTCAACCCATTGTTTCCAACACCATTTGTTGAAGAGACTCTGTTTTCCCCATGTAATAGTCTGGGACCCTTTGTCAAAGATTAGATGTCCATAGGTGTGGGGCCTCATTTCTGGGCTCTCAATTCTATTCCACTGGTCAGTGTATCTATTCATGTTCCAGTACCAAGCAGTTTTGATGACAATGGCCCTATAATACAGTTTGAGATCTGGGAGTGTGATGCCTCCGGTTCTGTTCTTTTTTCTCAAGATTGTTTTAGCAATTCTAGGTCTTTTCTGGTTCCAGATAAACATTTGTAGCATTTTTTCTATTCTCCTAAAAAATGTGCTTGGGATCTTGATGGGGATAGCATTAAATTTGTAGATGGCTCTGGGTAATATATTAATTTTGATGATGTTAATTCTTCCAACCCATGAACATGGAATATCTTTCCACTTCTTTGTGTCTTTTTCAATTTCTTTGAGTAGTGACTCATAATTTTCAGTATACAAGTCCTTCACTTCTTTGATTAGGTTTACTCCCAGATATTTTATTGTTTTGTTGCTATAGTAAAAGGAATTGATTTCTGGATTTCAATTTCTTCTAACTTAGTGTTTGCATAGAGGAATGCCACTGACTTTTGAATGTTAATTTTATAGCCTGACACCTTACTGTATAGCCTGATGATTTCCAAAAGCTTCTTGCTGGAGTCTTTAGGTTTTTCCATGTATACTATCATGTCATCTGCAAATAAGGAGAGTTTGACTTCTTCTCTTCCAATCTGTATCCCTTGAATTCCTTGCTCCTGCCTGATTGCTATGACAAGAACTTCCAACACTATGTTGAAGAGTAATGGTGATAGTGGGCAGCCCTGTCTAGTACCTGATCTGAGGGGAAATGCTTCCAGTTTTTCACCATTGAGTATGATGTTGGCTGTAGGTTTGCTATATATAGACTCCACTATCTCCAGGAATTTTCCATCTATTCCCATTTTTTGCAGTGTTTTGATCATAAAGGGATGTTGTATTTTGTCAAAGGCTTTCTCTGCATCTATTGATATGACCATGTGGTTTTTGGTCTTGCTTTTGTTGATGTGGTGGATCACATTGATTGATTTACGTATATTAAACCAAACTTGCATGCCTGGGATAATCCCCACTTGGTCATGATGAACAATCTTTTTGATATACTGCTTATCCAGTTGGCTAGAATTTTGTTCAATATTTTCGCATCTATGTTCATCAGAGATATTGGTCTGTAGTTTTCTTTTTTGGTTGTGTCCCTGTCTGCTTTTGGTATCAGGGTGATGCTGGCTTCATAGAAGCTGGCAGGGAGTATTCCAGTGTCTTCAATCTTCTGGAAGACTTTTAAAAGTAGAGGTATTAGTTCTTCTTTGAAGGTTTTGTAGAATTCATTTGTAAAACCATCTGGTTCAGGACTTTTATTTTTGGGGAGATTTTTGATACCTGTTTCAATTTCATTAGCTGTGGTGGGCCTGTTCATGTTATCCACTTCCTCTTTACTTAGTTTTGGAAGTTCGTAGGTATCTAGGAAATTGTCCATTTCTCCCAGGTTCTCTAGCTTGGTGGCATATAGTTGTTCATAGAAGTCTCGCATGATATGTTGAATTTCTGCGGTGTCTGTTGTGATATCTCCTCTTTCACTTAGTATCCGATTTATTTGTGTCTTCTCCCTTTTTTGTTTTGTGAGTCTGGCTAAAGGTTTGTCAATTTTGTTTACTCTTTCGAAGCACCAACATTTACTTTCATTGATCTTTTGTATGGTTTTCCTATTCTCAATGTTATTTATTTCTGCCCTAACTTTAGTGATTTCTGTCCTTCTGGTTGCTTTAGGGTTCCTTTGTTGTTCTTCTTCTAGGTCTTTAAGATGTGCAATCAGGCTGTTTATTTGTGCTTTCTCTTGTTTCCTAATGTGTGCTTGTATAGCTATGAACTTCCTTCTTAGGACTGCTTTAGCTGTGTCCCAAATATTTTGATAGCTTGTGTCTTCATTTTCATTGAACTCTCAAAACATTTTGATTTCTTCCTTGATTTCCTCTTTGACCTAGAAGTTGTTAAGAAATGTACTGTTGAGCTTCCACATTTTGGGACTGTTACTAATCTTTTGTTGATTGTTAAGTGTTAGTTTAATTCCACTGTGGTCTGAGAAGATGCTTGGAATGATTTCAGTGCTCTTGAATTGGCTGATGCTGTCTTTGTGGCCTAACATATGGTCTATCCTTGAGAATGACCCATGTGGATTTGAGTAAAATGTGTATTCCAGTTTCTTGGGATGAATGACTCTGAAAATGTCCAATAGTTCTAGTTTATCTATCTCTTAATTTAGCTCCTTCATGTCTTTATTGATTTTCTGCCTGGATGATCTGTCAAGCTGAGAGAGTGGGGTGTTGAAGTCCCCTACTATGATTGTGTTACTGTTAATATATTGCTGTAGCTCTTTCAGTAAAAGTTTGATGTATTTAGATGGCTTTTCATTGGGTGCATAGATGTTAATAATTGTTAAGTCCTCTTGATTGACTGATCCTCTGAGCATTACGTAGTGTCCATTCCTATCTTTCTAATCTTGTCTATTTTAAAGTCTATCATGTCAGAGATGAGAATAGATGTTCCTGCCCTTTTTTGTGGGCCATTGGCTTGTATGATAGTTTTCCATCCTTTTACTTTAAATCTGTGTTTGTCTTGTTGAGTTAGGTGGGTTTCCTGTAGACAGCATATTGTTGGGTTGTGTTTTCTGAACCATCTTCCTACTCTGTGTCTTTTAATAGGTGAATTCAGGCCATTCACATTTATTGATATCAAAGATTGAAGATATTTTAACGCCATTCTTGTAGAGTTTTAGAGTGTTTTGATATATGTCCTATTTGTGATGGTCTGGTTGTTTATAGGAGACCTTTCAGAACTTCTTTCAGGGCAGGCTTGGTGATGGTTGATTCCTTCAACTGTTGCTTGTCTGAGAAGGTTTTGATGCCTCTAGTCTGAATGACAGTCTAGCAGGATATAGTATTCTTGGCTGAAAGCCTTTCTCATTGAGCACTTGATAGATATCTTGCCATTCTCTTCTGGCCTGTAGTGTTTGTATGGAGAAGTCTGCTGCTAATCTTATGGGTTTTCCTTTGTAGGTATCTCTTTGTTTTTCTCTTTGCAGCCTTCAGGATCCTTTCTTTATCCTTATTCCTTTCCATTCTAAGTATGATATGTCTTGGTGTTTTCAGGTCTGGGTTAATTCTGTTTGGGACCCTCTGGGATTCTTGAATCTTTATGTCTTTGATGTTGTCTAGACTAGGGAAGTTTTCAGCTATTATGGCCTGGAAAAATGCTTTCTTCCTCTCCTTCTCTTTCTTCCTCTGATATGCCAATAATGCGTATATTGTTTCTTTTGAAGTCATCCCATAGGACTCTGTTGTTGTTTTCAGCATCTCTTAAACTCTTTTTGAGATCTCTTACTTCTTTTTTAGTTGTCTCTAATTCATCCTCAATCTTGCTAATTCTGTCTTCAGCCCCATTTATTCTAGTCTCTCTGCCCTCTACTATTTTCTGGAGTTCATCTATTTTGTTGCCCTGCTCTGATACTGTTTTAGCTTGTTCAGCTAGTTGCATTCTTAGCTCAGCGATTTCAGCTTTCAGCTCTCTAATGACCATAAGATAATTAGTATTTTCTTCCATATTCTCATTTGTTGTTCCTGTATTTTTGATTACAATTTTCTCAAATTCTTTACTCACTCCTGTTATTATTTCCTTAGCTAATGTTTGGATGTTGAACTGATTATTTTGTGCTTCACCCTCTGGAGCACTTTTAGCTGGACTCTTGTTCTGGTTCAATTCTCCAATATTATTTCTTGTCGTTTTAACCATTTTATATATTATGTTATGAGTTCCCTTTATCAGCACTTTTCAAATTATTGATCACTATTGCCTGGATTGACTTGTGTCTAAGTAAGTTAATTAAAGGGTTCACAGTGGTGAAAGTTAAAAGTTGTTTCAATCCCTGAGTTGGAGCTCAGTGGTTTAAAAGCCTCTTTTTTTTTTTTCTTCCCTGTAGGCTATGGGAGCCTGAGGGCTTTTAAACTATCAATAGGCTTCTTAGCTTAATCACTGACTCCTGACCAAGAGATAAAGCAGGGTGTGGCAGAGATAATCCAGTGGTTATGCAAAGAGACTTTCACAGCCCCTCAGCTATGCCACCGAGGTATAGGTCTTCTCCTGAGATTCCTGGTTAGAACTCTGTCCCCTGGTGTCCCTCCCTGTCGCTGCTCCAGATTCTGAGGGTAGTAGCAATGGAGACTCAGAGTTGCACTTGGTGAGTCTCTGGGGAGTCCTCTCCTCCCTTAAGCTGTCCCCTTGTTGGTGGAGCAGACTGGAGGTGGTGTCTCCACTGATAAACTGCTGAACTGTTAGCAGTCACTTAATCTCTCCTTAGGCTCCTCTCTCCTCTCTGTCACCAGCCACATGTGTTTGTACTCACTGGTGATTTACTGGGTTCCTGTGGTCATTCTAGTCCTGTCTTGTTTCGGTCCCGGGTGGTCTCCTTTGGTATTCCTAGTTGATCCCGCATTTTTTTTAAGGTTGCTCTTATCTTCAGCAGAAAAACCCAGTAACCTTTAATTACAATAAATAAATAAATCTTAAATGTTTAGGAACAAGAAGACCCAACAGCTGAGTCATTTACTCAGAGAAGTACATATTTCTGACATGCTATATTTCTAAATGAAAAATATTCTCTGACTCTAAGAATCTAGGAACTTTTTGAAAAAGGATTGTGTAAAGTTTTAGTCATTCATTATTGATAAACCTTTATGAATCTACCATTCAATCTCAAAGTTATTGATTCCTGGACAATCTTGTTTCATCTAATCCCTCTACATTTACTTTGTCTGTAGGTATTTTAAAGTAAATTCCATATACTTTTCATTTTTTTCTATGATTACTCTGGTAAGGATACCTTACCATGTTAAAGCATAATCACAATGCCAAAGAGATAGCTCACTGGGTAAGATGTGTGCCTTGCGTACAACCCAGGTTGAAAGCCTGACACCACCTAAGAGAGTCATGCTAGGCCAGCAAAAGAGCTCACCTGAATAGTATGCCTGCTTTGCCAGGTGCACAACTAAGGTTGGAGCCCCCAGGTGTACCATATTGGAGAGAGTAGGGCAACAGAGAAAGCTTTGGTATTGTGATATCCTCCTCTCTCTGGCTCTCTTTTTATTTTTTATTTATAAAACGGAAACACTGACAAAACCATAGGATAAGAAGGATACAACTCCACAAAATTCCCACCACCAGAACTCTGTATCCCATCCCTTCCCCTGATAGCTTTCTTATTCTTTATCCCTCTGAGAGTATGGACACAGGGTCATTATGGGGTGCAGAAGGTGGAAGGTCTGGCTTCTAAAATAGTCTCCCCACTGAACATGGGCGTTGACAGGTCAATTCATTCTCCCACTCTGGCTTTCTTTTTTTACTTCCTTGACAAATTAAGCTCATAACAGTAAAGCCCCAATGACATAAATAAATAAATACGCCATGGATGAAATAAATTGCAAATTATTTGATAAGAGGTTAACAGCCTATATATGTGTACATGTCATATATCACATAAATAAACATGCATATATGAAACTTCTAATAAAAGGAAAAAACAGAACAAGTCAATTAACAAATGAGCTGAAGAACCAAGTAGACACTGTCCAAAAAAATGGAGGCTACAGGGGGTCAGGCCTAGTGCAGTGGGTTAGGTGCACATGACACAAAGCGCCAAGGACCAGCTTAAGGATCCCGGTTGGAGCTCCGGCTCCCCATCTGCAGGGGAGTCTCTTCACAGGCGGTGAAGCAGGTCTGCAGGTATCTATCTCTCTTTCCCCCTCTCTGTCTTACCCTCCTCTCTCGATTTCTCTCTGTCCTATCCAACGATGAACAACATCAACAACAATAATAACCACAACAAGGCTACAACAACAGGGGCAACAAAAAGGGAAAAAATGGCCTCCAGGAGCAGTGGATTCATGGTGCAGGCACTGAGTCCCAGCAATAACCCTGGAGGCAAAAAAAATAAATAAAAATTGAGGCTGCAGCTTCAGAGGAGGTACAATGGAATAAAGTGTTAGGCTTTCAAGCAAAAATGTTAAGAAATGATCCACAGATATATGAAAAAAAATGCCCAACATTACCAATCATTAGAGAAAAATAAATCAGACCCAAAATGGTCAGTCACTTCATACTTGTTAGAATGTAACACTAATTAAAAAAAAAAAAAATTAGAGATCCTGGCAATGTCGGATTGAGTTAAGCACATAGTATGAAGTGTAAAGGATCTGCACAAGGATCCTGGTTTGAGTTCCTGGCTCCCCACCTGCAAGGGGGTTGCTTCACAAGCAGTGAAGCAGGTCTGCAGGTGTCTTTCTCCTTCTCGGTCTCCTTTCCCCTTTCAATTTCTCTCTGTCCTATCCAAAAAAAAAAAAACTGAAAAAATGACCACAGGAGCAGTGGATTAATAGTGCAGGCACCAAGCCCCTGGCAAGAGAGAAAGAGAAAGAAATTATTGGAAAGGATGTAAAGAAAAGGCAACACTTGCACACTATTGGAGGAAATGTGAAATGGTACAGTTACTATGGAAAACAGTGTGGAGATACATCCAAAAAGAAAAAATGAATTAAACTAGGAATAAAAAAATGAAAATTAAACTAGTAATAAAAAAATATAAATTAAACTAGGAAAAAAAAAATAAAACTAGGAATAGTTCTATATGCCCACAATTTTGATGATCTGGAAGAAATTGTCCAATTCCTTCAGTGATCTAATTAGCCAAAACTCACCCAAAATGAAAGACAATCTGAACAAGACTATATCTATTAAACAAATTGAATCAGCAACTAATAAAACACTCAAAACAAAATCACCATGCCTAAATGGGGTCACTGCTGATTCCTTAAAGATATTTTTAAAAATTATACCAAATTTCTACAATCTCTTCCAGTGGACAAACACAGAGGGAATGTTTCCCAAGTCATTCTATTAAACTAGCATTCCTCTAATAAACTCAACAAAATGTTATCAAATAAATACAACAATGCACACAGTGATCAATAGGTTCAACAGTACTCAGTCTGAATAAAACATTTTGTACTTTCCCATCAAACTTTCTCTTTCACTTAATGGTTTTGAACACCTGTTTGATAATTTAAATACCATTTACCCAATTATACTGGGGTTTACAAG